>NW_028301625.1:12727272-13030303 GCF_987345545.1 Pholcus phalangioides | reverse complement strand
TTCTTTCTCACGTTCAGAAAAATATCACTATATATAAACGCCCGAGCAATTTATGTGAAATGTGTGTGTGTGATGTTGCGTGAAAATGTATCGAATGTTATCGGCCAATGAATCTCAATGATTCCAAACAATTTCACTGGACAGTCTCGCATAATAGACTCATCAGAGATTGACCAACGGTGCATCTAGGTGCTTATCTAATTTCTATCCACAAGTCTGTCTTCATGCCCAAAGATATATACAACCATCCCCTCATCTTAAGATATTTCTTGTTCTAGAGCTTCCATCTCTTTCTTGGTAAACGTAGCCTCTTAACCTCTTATTCTTACTAACCCTTAACTAGAATATGCTTTTAGTTTAGTCCCGTGGCATTTAGCTACTTGATTTCAACCTAGCGAGGAATGGAGTCGCTAGAGAGCTAGAATTCTGAATGAAGGTTGAAGGACGTTTTTTTTACCTTTTTCTTTTATTATTATTCTCTTAAATATATATTTTTTCTTCAGTTGTCTAATAACATTGGAGAGGAGAAGGCGGGTTTAAAGCAATAGCCAATTCCTCTCGTTTTAAATCTTGATGCGAAAACACAAACAAAGGGGGTCTAAAGTGACTTTTCATGCCCTTCCATTTGCTATATTTTCTCTAAGAGATCAGAAAATAAGAGTAAAAAAGTCTTACTTACTGACTTACTACTTTATGCTACCGTAATGTAAAAAAGGTAGCAAGGGGAAAGAGAGGAATAATATATATAAGAAAAATAAAATAAAAATTGAGAGAGCGCCGAGTCAATACAAGTTCTTTTCCACTTTAGCATGCCCGTCGGGCAGCTAATAGCGATGTCTACGCTAAGTCTCAAATTGTTGAAAGTAAATGTTTGCCCTATGCTTAAAATTATTTATTTTCGCACTCCTTCCTACAGCGTGGTAGTCTCTTGCAATCTCCAAGAGCTGCTGCTGCACCATCTCACTTCAGTATATACACACACGAAAATGAAATAAAAAAATTCCTTTTTTTCTTTTTTTCAAATACGAGTTGAAATTCGTCCACCTTCGTTCGGAAAAACCCCGAAATTTTATTTCCGAAATCTAAATCGCGTTCAGAATTTTTTTCCTTTTCTGGTCGGTCTATAATCTTGGAATTTTTCCGCCCTTTGTGTAAAGGTTTTTATATATAATATATTATACATATATATATTTTTTTCTCCTCCCGTTTTTTCGCTTTTTTTGAGCTATTGCAATTTCGCGATTCTGGCCATAATTTCTATTTGAATGGAAGAGGTCCTCGTATTTCAAAATTCAAAAGATTCCTTTCCGAGTTGTCTATTTTTGTTAGGAATAAGGAAATATGGGTAAATGGATTTCAAGTTTCGGAGCTGAAATTGTTTGTGTGTGTGTTCTATTTTTTATTTTGTTATTTTATATTTTCAACAGTTGGATATGCCATAGGGAATTCTATAAATGTTTTCACTTTATTTGTATCCAGTATAAGTGCTCTCAACATTTGTCATTATGTATGTCAATATTTTAATGTTGTTTCGGAAGTGATTAATTGGATTGTTGAAGATGTTTGATAGTCTTTCGTTCCGCTTGTCTAGATTATATACGCTCTCTTTAATTTGCGTTGGTGTTACGGCGCATTCGTTATGGCAATCGAGCTTTTAGTAGCTGTTGATTGAGATGATCATTGTGCTCTTCTGTTTAAATAATTGAAAGTAATCGTCGAGTTTTCATTTTTGTTATCGGTACGTATCTTGTTTGCAAAAGCCAACTATTGTAAGGATTTTTTTTTTGTATATGCGTAGAACGGAGGCGCTTGTCCTTGTCGTAAAACCTAGAATCATGACTGCCAACAGTTTATCATGATTTACGACAACGTGCACTAATAACAAAGCAAACAAAATGAAACAACATTGCCCGCAAAGTGCTCTGAAGCATCAACAAGATCCAAACTTTTTTATACTGCTTCCAAAGAGACTCCCAGAAAAGAAAAAAACAATAAAAGTCACTTTTAACAACACAAACTCTGTTGAAGTTCCTTTTCTGTTGCTCTTAGTTCTTTTCTTAAACAATATAGTAAAATATCATTACTACTATTATTATTACCCTGGAAAATCTTGAATTTGGAAAGTTTTTATCTACATGTAACAACTTTTCTAGTCTACTCCTTGAAAATTTTCCAATTTTCAACTTCGTTTTGCTTGCTTTATTCGAGCTATCATTGCTGGTGATATCTTTATTAACCATTTTGCAAGGTTAATATTCTTTTACGTGCAGTACCTACCTCAGTTGAATCCGAGGTAATGTGATGGTAAAATTTAACTATCAACAATGCTAGTAGACTCGTTTGCAATGTTGTCTATTTTCTTCTGAATTAGAGTATTGTACACAAATAATCAATTATCCACATTCTGGAAATAACATTTAACATTGTTCGCCAAAACAAATGCCCATTAAATATGGTTTTGTATATATATATATATATATATATAAACTTTAACTTGTAATTAAACTTCCGCATAATTTACATATGTTGACACATGACTTTTTCTTAACAAGTTTATAGAATTCATTGAAAGCCAATTACGTACAATATATATGTATATTGTAAAACCTCTCTAAAAGGCCACCTTGCTTTAAGGAAATTTTTCGCTACATATTTAATGCTGGTTTCCCTCCATTAAAAGGCCACTTCCATCTAACTTCCTCCCTTGCCCCTTTTTACACTCAAGAAGTAAATCTATGCCATACTGTTGTTTCTTCATTGTGTAGCTCAAAGGAGTTGTCCTATTGCTTTAAATCTGTCAAATGCAGTTGTTTAACCAGTCAGCTGGCCAATTAATTTCTTATTTCCTCCTTTTTTTTCTTTTTTGAAAGTTTGAAGCAAATAAAATATAATTTCCTGATTAAAGTTTTTTATGAATACATTTAAACTGACTTCATCATAATCTTAACTGTGTTTTTAAATCACCAAAAATATGTATATAATAACTGAAATAATTACTAATTGGTTTTCAAAAATTTAAAAATTTGGACCGAAAATCGGCGTGACGTCATATGCCGTCATATTCAGATGATTGGTTTTAATGGTAGGCAAACGGTGATATTGGAAATATATCAATGTACTTGATGCAACACTTTGTGGAAAATATGGATGCAATAATCTGAAGGCAAAAGAATTGTGAATACCTTGTTTTGAAGAGTTAAGTTAGGGCAGAGCTTTATCTACAAAAAAAGTTTTAGCAACCAGCCAAATTTCTTACGAGCCAAGAAAGATTTTAATCTCAAGAAAACAGTCCTAAACAATGGTTTTTTTTTCAACTTTTCCGGGATTTCATATATCTTTTTCCTATGTTAAAAGACACACTGTCATGAACTTTATGTCATTCATAGACTACAATTTAGCAATCACATACAGAAAATTTTGGGCGCCAATACTGATTTTGTAGTCACCATGATGACCTGGCGCCTACGATTTGTCCTGCCATGAGCTAAGGGGTAACAAAAGAGACGCTGACTATCGATAGTTGAGAATATATAGAATTTGCAATGTATTTACGAATATATTTATCCATTTTCATCCACAAAAAGTGGTTGCTTTTACATTGCAGGGATATATATTGGTTTAAATTAACTTGTTAAATTTTTATTCTTTGTGTTAGGAGTTCAATCAGATTCAAGCATGGCTTTTAGACTTTTAAATCTGTTTCATGCCAAGAAATCTCAGTGCTACACTGTCAAATGATAGAAATGAATTATTTCTGTACATTTGTAGCCTGAAACAGGATTTTTTTCTCATTGCGTTTCTATTAATCCGTTTATGCCCGCTCCTTGATTTGCTTTGAATTCCATTTCAGTGTTGGAATATTTTGTTGAAATTCCACCAATTGAGAATATTCCAAGAGATTTTTTAAATTCATAACCAGGAAGTATGGCACGTCGAATATTTTGCTGTCTTCAATTGAGGACAGCAAAATATGACGACATATTTGTAAAAATGTTGAAGTGAAACGAAATTGAATTGTGTTAGTTATTCTCATTAAACCACGTAATCTAAGTAATCAATTACAAAAGAATCCATTGCACGAAAATAACAATATAATGTCCATAATATAAGGTGGAAAACAAAAGTACTCACGAGATGATAAAATACACAAACTTTTCAAGAGTTAATTTCTAAACCAGATATGGCTTCTCGAGAATGTTTTCGATGCCAATCTCTGAGTATGATTGCCATCTACACGTGCTAAAATACACACCATCTAGTTGCAAGGCAATATATTATACAAAGCCAAGGGCGTAGCCAGGGGGGGGGGGACTTGGGGGTCTGGTCCCCCCCCCCGAAATGTGAGAAAATGAGCGAAAAAAGGGAAAAAGATGGCCAAATCTATTGTTCTGTCACTTTGGTCCCCCCCCGAAATGAAAGTGGTCCCCCCCCGAACGAAATTTCTGGCTACGCCCCTGTACAAAGCCAAATCCTTACTGTACTCAAATGGTACAAATGGGTTAAAGTGCTGGTTTTACGTGAAATGAATGATGACCCTATTTGTTTGTTTTAATGTATTTCATGGTAAGGCATATTCATAAAGAAATTTCCCATTCAATGTCAATGCGTAGAGACATCAACTTATAAATAAACTTCCTCATAAATTTGGACATGTCGATTTACACTATGACACAGAGCCACAGTTGCGGTCGCATCGAGCCCCGCTGTTTGAGGGCCCCCGCACTCGCGGTAGTAGAAGTGAAAAATATATAAATGTATAAAAAATACATTTTTTTTGTAGAAAATACGGTTTCTGATCTGATTTCATTCTGGAATTACTTCTTTCATCAATTCTGTAAATATTTCATTCATAAATTCTTAATTTCCATCCATTCTGGAATTATTTCTCTAATTAATTCTGAATTTTTATCGATTCTAGAATTTTTTATCTCATTAATTCTGCATTTTCATCAGTTCTGAGGTTTTTCTTCTGCCATTAATTCTGAAATTTGATCAATTCTGAGATTTATTCTTTCATTAATTTTGAATTTTCAGGGATTTTTTGTCTTTGACTAATCCTTAATTTTCATTGGTGGGTGCTAGAATTATTTCTCATTTTTAATTTATCAATTTTAAATTATCATTAGTTCGCAGATCATTAGGCCTTAATTTTCATTAGTTTGAAATAATTTCTTTCATCAGTTTAAATTTTTTTTTATTCTGAATTTTCATCGATTGAAAATTTTCATTAATTTTTGCGTTAATTCGCATTTAATTATGTCTATATTTCTTTTGAGAGAATGTTTTTTAGCATTCTTGAATATTCTGTGATAATTAATGCATGAATCTATATATGCCGATTCCTCTTCCCCCCCCCCCCCCCGAACAAAATATCGAAATTATTTTCGCACTGGGCCTCGTGTCTGATAAGGACGGCCCTGCTATGACAGGTTGATGAAACTGAAACAAAAAAATTGGCAAGAAGTAAGCGGTATTATTACATACATTTCTCGTTTGTTTTATCTGGTAAGATTTTATTTTCCATAATACCTCGACCTCAGCACCATCAACGTCAGTTAGTTTTACCCTTATGGTGATCTTGTTTCTTTTTTTTCTTTTTTTGAAGTAGCACTTTCAACAATGGCTCCACCCCGAATTTTATTGAGCCATCGACGGATTAGAGTAATAAAAAAGATTGGGGGGAATAGGCTGATGGGGTAAGAAGAAGAAGAAACGCGAGCTCGGGAATGAAAAATAGTCGGCAGGATAACAAGCGGGCCCTGCTGAATGCATTTCCGCCATTTAAGCCCCCTAGTAGATGGTGCGGGGAAAAGGGGCCCCTTTCTCTGACCCACCATCTCTTTGCTGCTACTTCTTCGTCTTCTTTGGTGGGTATATCGAAACCATCATTGGCTATGTAAGAGGAGAAAGAGGCAAGCAACGGTGTGTAGTTGGGCTGCGAGGGTAGAACCTTGATTAATGATTCCAGTGGGTTATTGATAGTATTTTTTCGGCAGAAAACGCTCTTCTTCGCAGGTAGCACTTTTAAGGACATCTGTAAATATACCGGAAGCCCGTGCCAATGACAATACTTCGTGAGCGAACTATTCAACCTTCTCCACCCACCATGCACACTAAAGTGCGCTTTTTCTCCTAGTTCTCATTACATACAACATTTGGAATTGCAATCGGGGGTGAAAGGGTCCCCCTCGGCTTCATCACCCTTCATTTTTTCTCTACTTTTGTTAAGTGGAAAATTGGCGACTCTTTCAATCACCTCTTAAAAGGCAGTATTTTCTTAACACCCCCCCCCCCACCACAATATACTAAGGGAGATAAATGATACTGCAGGTCTGTCCTACCACAGGTAAGGATCTTTCTACATCTTATGTAAGGTAGGACTTTGGTGCTCTGCTCGGAAGCCCACTGCAATAAGTCGTAACTGTGTTGGTTTTCCTTCATAATTTTATAACATACATGGCCTCAAAAGAGATGAGGCTGACAGGGCCCGGGATGATTCTCATCATTTTTTGTTTTTTTCCAACCTATGAATTAACTATTGAGGAGCCCCCTGAAATGTTTATCCTGGTGGGGGGGGGGGGCAAAGATCCCAACCTGGGGACCCTGCTGCGGAATGTGGGGGGGGGGGCATGACAATATGATAAAACAGTACTTTCGTAAATGACCTTGAATAAATTTAGGGGCAAAATTGAAACTAATACGTACTTCTTGGTTTAGTTGATATATAAAAGCAGTGTTTTTTTATAGCACTTACCCGACAACCCCTTAGTGAAATAATGAATTAGTTAATACCTCCTGTGTTGCGCCAATTCCAATTTATACTTTGTTTTAAAACGAATAAGAGTTGAATTACTTCTTCAAGGGTGAAATAGAAATAAAACACCGATAAAACCAATTTACGCATAACTTGTCTTTAATCTGGAATGTGCCAGACAGACCAGGGTTTTTGCACACATGCTCTAGAGCAGGGGTTCTTGATAATTTTTGTTTCACGGATTAATCCTTTGTGTCAGTTAGACGAAGGAGAGGGACCCTCCCCCCCTTTCAGATGCGTACGCATGGGGTGGCTAAAGTACGAGTAGGAATTAGTAACTCAAAATTTTTGTGAATGAGATTTCTTGCCCCCCCCCCTTCAAGCCTGGTGTAACCCCTTTGAAGTCGGTTCTGCTTACGTCATTGACTTTAAGAAAATAAAGCACGGATCCCTTTATGAAATAATATTTAGCAAATAATGCTATAAAAACAATAAGTTGTTTTCCCGTCAAAGTTCGCACGCCCGCGGCTTTCCGCAAAATCTCAAGAACCCTTAACAAATCAGTAGACCCCTCATTAAGAACCACTGTTTTAAAGCATTTTTGTCTTGTTTTACTTGTCTCATTTCGGATGTATGTCCAGGATCTATGTTCAGGTCAGTTTGTCTAGTTTCTGGAGAGAGGTTCTTGTGATTTGTTGAGTCCTGTACTTTCGTTTTGCATATTAAATTTATGATTTCCGTTGCGACTACTTCATTGAAATTCGCTTTGAAGAATAGATTTAGTTTGCACAAGCGTCATGATATAGAATCTTATACTTAATCCATCACTCATCATATCCGTACAGAAAGAGGAGTATATGACCTGTTTGTTTTCGAATAGAGTCCTCTCATTGCATATACTTTATCGAATTTCTTTTTCTAAGACGTTATGCATTAACTTGCTTTATTTGTATTTTCTGTGTCTTTGCTGTAATTATTTGATAGCATTCTTTTTAGTTCTTGCACTATGAGACGGTTTCTGTGGAGCATGAAAATGCTTTCAAAGTTCAGAGGTGTGTCCTGAGTTTTTTTTTTTTCAATTTCTCTTAGTACTCGGTAAAGCGTAAAAGCTGAAAAAACTAATAGAATATTGTTTTTGTTAGTTTCTATATTGTGACACATGCATGGTTTTTATAGTCTTTTATGCGTGTTTATGGAAGCGTTAGCACTCACGGAAATTTCAAGATAAAAGTAAAAATTGTCCCAACACTTTAAAGAATCGAAATTACCTTTTTTTTTTTTAAAATAAACGTCTGCTACCACACTTGAGGGACAAAAGTACATTATGACTCTGCGGCGCAGAATATTGAAGCTTATTTAACTGTATAGCCAGCTCCGCCCGACCCGTATATACATAATACGAGTATCTTGAATCAGTTTTATACGTTCATGCCCGGCTGTTGTGTAATAAGAGCTTCACCAACGTTCAAAGATTATATAAGCCCCTTAGTTGAATAACGTGCGCACCAGCGTCTTTTGATTGCCAATAGGATTAAAGGCACCTCATCTGGGAAACTGCAAACAGATGAGGAGACAGACATAGAGGGTCTGTGGTAAAGAGAGAGAGAGTGAGTGAGAGAGCATATATGTATAATCAATGAGCTCCAGATGTGAGAATGGATTTGCAAGGATGTTTTTTATTATAATTTTCTGTTTTATTGCATCAGGGGTTTTTTTTATCATTGTAGAATGCATTTCTCTTGAACGTTTGACTATATATAATTTCAAATAGCATTTGTCCTGCTCAATTCATGGCGAAGCTTTTTCATTACATTTCTCTCAGAATAATCGGTAGTTTCTTAACCCTTGATGGTGAAATGTATATTTGTGAATACATGGCTAAAAAAATACATATATATATATATTCCATTATACCAATTTCTTTTCTCAATTTTTTTTTTTGGTGTTTTAGAAAGCATATCTTTTAGTGTCATTTCAGTATAGAATACGGCTATATAAGTGCAGTACTTTTTCATCTAGAAAGAGTTGATTCCTTGTTGGTGTCATTTTTTGAGAGTTGCTAAAATTTTACGTCATCAGAGATTTATAAAATCGCACCAAATTGTGGGGGATTGAAAATAAAATAAAATTCAAAGCAAATTTAACTTTGATATTCAACTTTGCTGAGGAAAATTTTATCTATTCATAGATAAGATTAAAATCAATACAAACTGAAAATTTTACCCTTAATTAACCATTTTAGCTAATAAAAACCCACTCTAATTAATTAAATTGCTGTGTTGATGTATTGTTTCAATTTAAAATATGCCCACAGCACCAATTTACATCCAATCCATATATATTAACACGTTTTCGTTGGGGTGAACCATGGAGGGTTAAGAATTCTACTTTCCGCAGTGGCATTTCAATTCGTCGGCAATGGGACCAAGGCCCAAGGCTATCAGTCAAATAGTGTCCCCAAAATCATTGAAGATATATTCATTTTCCACTTCAATAATTAAGTTTATTTTGTTATCGGCAATTTGATTAAGCGTTTTATACCTTTAAAAAATATATTTTTTGCAGCAGTTGATATTGTCCCAGAAATATTCGTACCCTAGGACCCCGAATTCGTTAAGACGGCCAAGCTTATCCAAGATGAATAGATTAGATTTATAGCAAACTTAGAAGTGCTAGATTAGAGTGATAGAAGTAATGATCGGTCACCAATAATGTATTTCAATAGCATCTGACTGATTTTCGAAGGACATTTAATCTTGAAATTGTTTCTACGTTGAATGATGGCCGTTGACAGATATCGATAGGTGAAAAAAATCTTGTTATTGTTATTATTGCTATCTTTTTTTTTTCTCTCTCAAAGGCAGCAAATCACGATCGCACGTTATTAAATTGATGAATGAAATACAATCTTTATTATTATTATTATTCGATTTCATTCATTATAGGCAAACGATCGTATCTCCTCGAGGGGAAATATTACTTAATCGAAGCGATATTGACATAGTTGAGGAGTTCGATAATATACAGCAGCAGCTCTTTTGCCATCTCATTATTATTTAGTTATAGGCTGTCTTTGGTGACAGCAGCCTGTCGCCCACTTCATTTGAAATGCCACTTTCAACAGTTTTCGGAGTCTAGAATAAAAAGAAAAATACATAATCATAAAAATAATAATGGAGATGAAAAAGAAGAAGGTGTTGAAAACGGTAACTGAAATATCTATTTAACACCCTCTACTGGAAAGTTTGTATCACTCTTTCTTTAGTCCATTGATATTATAGTATTTGAACTGCTGATTATCTTTCATTTCCTTCAACGTGAACACCATTTTAGATATACACATTTTTTTTAAATCTTTTTTTCGACTTTGTCCTATTATCAAAAAGAGAAAAGGAAAAAACAGAAGAGAACTAGTGACGTCATGAGTTGTTTACGTTCGATTTTGATCGATATAATATCATACACACACACTAAGATCTCTCTTATATATTATATACGTCCTTACCACCAACTTCTACGGGTTACCTGAAGGCTTCAGTGGCTTGGGCCAGGGCACTTGACCAGTATGAAGGCCCATGTGTGTGTGTGTGTGTATGGGCTGTTATTTTATCTACTGTAAATAGCCGATAAGGGAGGAGGGAGAACAACTTGTTCAAGATTCATTATCGACTGAGGGTAGGAACCACTCGAAAATATTATTTTTTTTATTATTTCTTCTCTTCATCTTAAAAAAAATAATTTTATCCTTAAGATGTGAAAATCACCTTTGACCTTTGCTTTCAGGAATGTGATAACAGTTTTGAGAGAAAAAAAACTTGATGTAATACCAAAAAAGCAATGAACCACAATTTTTTTCATGTGAAATTGAATCTTGAAGTGGTTTTAATTTTTTTGTGTTTTGGTTTCAAGTTATTGGCCTTTTCCGGTCGGTCGTGGTTTGAATTGATTGTTTTTTCTAGATTGAGGAGCTTATTTTCAGAAGGGAACATTTCCATTTTTTTTTTCGTAATTCATTTTTCAACGGTTTCTGAATCTTTGGGATGAGCTTTATCGGATTATGCAACGGGGTTTATTCCTATGGAAATATTTTTGGTAAAAAGTACAATGTAAAGTTAGTCGTTTCTACCAAAAGGGAACATATCCACCTCGTTCATTCACTTCGGTATTTTTTATTAAAACCTCTCGATAACAGTCACCCATGGTACCTAAACTTTCGTCCACTAACGGAGAGTGTCCGTTAATGGATAGTTAAAGTAAAATACAGTGAGTCCCATCGAAAACCTTAACTCAAAAAAGTGTCCGTTAGTGGAGGTGTCTGATAATGGGAGTGTCCGTTATAAGTAGTTCCACTGAAGAATGATCGTGTTTCTTATGTTAATGACGAGAGGGCGGGTACCTTCCTACTTCACCAAACACCAACTCTGGCCATATCGCTATATTGCAATTTACTGCCATTAATGAAATGAGTTGGAAATGAAGGCGCTGTCTATCGGTGGTCTCGCCTCAAGTTCGTTAGGGAAAATATGTTATCTATATCCTCCCTTGAGTTCGAACCCGGGACAGAAACCTTCACGGTGGTACACGAGCATCTTACCACCACGCCACTCGGCGTCAAAAAGGTACCTTCCTGGGATAGGTTTCTGGAAGCTTCCTGGGAACCTTCTGAAATCAATAGGTGACGTAGAAATTTCCAATATTTCAGACTTGACAAGCTTCAGTTTTAATCAAAAAGTAACATTTCTAGCTATCTCTGTTGGGCTATTTTCTACTTTTGTAAAGCAACGTATTCCGGAGGAGAATATGTTTTTATTTCTACTGTACATTCAACAAATGTGGAGATGTTTCCTTTTGAAAAATCAGCTCCTCAATTGTAGTTTGATTTTAAAAGTGTGGAAATCTATCTCTTCGTCTTTGAAATTTTTAATCCTGTTTATTCTTGTATGGAATTCCGTTTAAAATGTTTCCAATAAATTTTTGGTATGAATTTAATTTTTTTTCTAAAGTCTAATTTTTTCTCAAGGGATTTGTGCGATTTTGGTTTTCATGGAATGTAGAGTTGATTACACACATTCGTGCCTAAATTTGTCTAGGAAAGCCCTAGACTTCCAGTCCTGAATGCAGGACTAAATTCAAGTTCCCGTGAGAATATTTTGTCTTCCAAAAATAACCAACTTATGAAAATGCACGAATTCTGCAACCATTCGCGAATTATACCAAAACCAATTTGAAGAATATTCCACTATTTCAAAATACGATACGGGACTTGTGCTTTGTGGAATAAAATTGTAAAGTTCGATATAAAAAATTACCACCGAGAAAATAAATGTGGTTGTCATTTTTTACATTTTTATATGGACAATAATGAAAAATCCATTAGCAAAAATTTTGGCCCTCTCTCTCTCTCTCTATTGTGCGAGAAAAAGGTTACCCCGCAGCAATCAAATGAGAATTCACGGAGATATTGTGGTTGAAATTTTTGATTTTCGACACCTTTTTCGTACTGAAATCATGCCCCCCAAAAGGGTATGAATGAAAGAGCTTCAGCCAGTGGGCCCGATATTATTTTTACCGTTTTTTTACTCTTTCACACTATAAATTCACTATAAAATGGCCTGGTGGAGGGCGTCGAAAATCCCAGCCTAGAGGTCCTGCTGCAGGATGTAGGGGTCATGGTTAAGAAATAACTGTCCTAAAAATTTCATAAATTCGAATAGTGGAAAAAACAGCTAGAATGCCAATGACTTACTTATATTGGCGAATTTTTATCCAAATGTGAACATACATTTCTTTCAGTACAACAAAGAGGGCGCAATTTTACATTTTTTGATCTTGAATTTTTGTATTTTTCCCCTACTAGTACTAGTTTATACTGATCTGCTACTATCTGATAGTTGAATTCGATAGTTCCACGATTTCTTTTTGCTGATTATTTTTCGTATTTTATAATCAACTGTAGAAATTTTATTCCTTTCAGACACTCTTCCTTTCAATAACCCTGTGTCTACGAATTAATGATAATAATGCAGAACATTTCTGCAGAAATAAAAACAAATATGTTTCAATTGATTCTTCAGTATTTGCATCCGTACTTGGCATTCATAGAGTAGGCCTACGGTACATATTTGGCTCGTAAGGGTAATGGTGGCCCGAAATCAATGTCATCTAAATAAGTTTTGAAGCCCGGAACCCAAAGACTACGGGGCTTCCGTGAGTTAAGATTTTTTATATTTCAACAAAAAAAGTCGGCATGCAAAACGGCTTATACAGGGTGATTCAAAACCCAACGTATAAACTTTTAGGGGAGATAGAAAACACAAAACAAAACAGAATCACATAGGAATGTATGACCGGAAACCCAAACTGTTCAGCTGGAGGATCAACGAAGATGCAGAAATGACAAACCAATAATGGGTAGAAAAACTCTTTATTTAGCTATTTTTAGCCTGGATTTCTTCTTGTGGGGACCCTGAACGCCATGGTCTACGAGACGCCCGTTGACTGTGACACCGACCTCGTCGCAAGAATCTCCGTCGCAGCTGCAAATGTTCATGAAACGCCGGATATTTTAGGAAGGGTTCAACAATCAATGCGTCGCCGTTGTGAAGCGTGCATAACTGTGGATAGTAAGAACTTTGAGCACTTGCTGTGTGAAACTTAACGTGTACACGTACTGTCCTCGTGTGAAGTATCGCTAAATAAAAGAGTTTTTCCACCCATTATTGGCTCGTCGCATCTTCGTTTATCCTCCAGCTGATCAGGTTGGAGTTTCCGGCCATAAATTCCTACATGATTCTGTTTTGTGTTTTTGTGTTTTCTACTTTCCCCCTAAACATTTTTACATTGAGTTTTGAATTACCCTGTATACAATCGCAGTGCACAGAACTGTCGAAAAATACCCGAAAAATATGCACACACTTAAGAAAAAGAATTTGACACATCAATGCAGAAACTCATTTTATATAAATTCAAAATTTACCAAAATACCAATACCAATAAAATTTAGTTTTGATTAAATTCAATTCGATAAGTAGAAAGGATCACGCTCTTCGATGAGGGTAGGGGCTCTGGGTAAGACGGGGGGGGGGGAGGCACGAAAATAAAATATGGTCCCCGAAGGGGGCCATGGGCTGAAATGGTTGAGAAACACTGGTCTAAAGGGAGGCCATGGGTGAAAACAGGTTAACCCTTTCAGACCCTGGTGCCAACAAATGCGTGAGTTGCTTTTTTCTAGCTGTAGATGTTTTTTTAAGGAGGAGTTATCCTTTGAGCCCCAGGAGTTGAACCCTGGCTTAAATGATTGTGTGAGTTCTGAGTTTGAAATATAGTGAATATGAACTTTGGGAGCTTTGATCAAAGGGGTTTATTAAGATGGCTTCCAGGGGAAAGTACCTCCGGAGAAAGTGTGATTTTTTACATAAAAGTTAGCAATGAAATTCTGGAAAAAATTGTACTCGAAGCTGAAGATATACCCTGCATCATCTTGGTTGAAAAATTTAAATAAAATCAATTATTTCTTTAAAAAAAAATAATAAAATGAAAATTTAAAAAAATTTTCATTAATACATAATGCATTAAATACATAAATGTCAGCAAATCTTCATGATTTGCTGACATTTATGTATTTAATGCATTTTTTGAGTATCAAAACTGCAAAAACATTTTGAAAATTCCCAAAAAAATGAATACTCTGGTCTGAAAGGGTTAAGAAACACTGCAATGGATAATGGTCAAGCAGAGGCGGATTTAACGGTGGGTGCACCGGTTGCGCTCCCGTAAAAATCCCAAACTTTACCCTTTTTTCTAACATTAGGGTCGCAATATTTTCTTCTGGCCTGGGGCCTCTACCGACTTTAAATCCGTGTCTGTGGTCAAGTCACTCCGGGTTTATTGTGTGGGTTACGGGACAACAACCAAGTTTGATGTTCCTATTTTGTCGTTTGATATAGAAACCAAAAAAAAAAGGGTGTTATAAGAAAGGCTGGGATAGCATTATAGACAGTGTATTGAAACAATTCAAAGAAAGATTGAAGGAGGGTGAGGGGAAGTGCTTCTCTGGGGTAAAAAGTCATTATTCACCACAGCCAACAGGTGCCGCGACAGGAGCATGGTAATTATTTGCGCGCTGATGGATCCGCGGCGACGATTTTGGCGGCTCTCTTCCCACCACTTTCGACAGCTTTGTTATCACGCTCTCTCTCTCTCTCTCTCTCTTTTACAAAACCCTTCCTTCCTTCCTTCATTCTTTTATACTTTGATATATTTTATCATTTTTATTATTTCCATTTTATTATTTTTTATTATTATATTCTGTTCCTTTCGACGCCAAAACGGTGCATTATTCCTTCATTTTCACCGCCAAGAAAAGACATTTTTGATGGATAAATCAATTGGGAGTTGGTTCTCTCTCTCTCTGAAAAAAAGAGAGCTCGTGTAAGATTCTCTTTTTCTCCCTCTCACATTCCTTTTTTTTTTCATTTTTCTTTTATGCTCTTTAAAAAAATTGGAGTGATACTTTACCTCTTTTTCCTTTTTTTTTTGCCAACTGTTTGTTTCTGGAAATCAAGTTTCTGTTAGGATGGATGTATATTTTTTAAATATATGATTTTTGAATGAAACCTATTGAGTACCTCTCCAAGTATGCCATGCTTACCAATGATATATTCTAATTGAAATTTGTTTTTAGCCAAAATTTTCTCAATAAAATTTCGAAACATTTAAGAATTATCACCCTCCAAATAAACTTAGGAAATCTAAAACAGTGGCTCTCAACCTTTCAATGGCCGCGGTCCAGTTGATTTCTTTTTTGTGAGTGGAAGGGCCGGTCATACACACGACTAATTGTAAATAAATGAGTAAAAACGAAAGGTGAATGACTGATGTCAGGGCCCCGTTCCGGGCCGCGGCCCGGCGGTTGAGAAACACTGATCTAGAATATTAACATTATATCTAGGAAATAATGCAGCGATCGTATGTTTGGCCCTAGAAAAAACAGGCACATTGCACACACAAAGCTCCCTTTTTCCACGTTTTGTATCAAAAATTGTGTGCGTGTAGTTAGTTGTCGATTATTGTAATCTGAACATCTTAAAATTATGCACAGGGCCGTCTCAAGAACTTCGTGGGTCCCGGGCTAAGTGATTTTTTTTTAGGTCCTACCTGGCAAATTCTCGAAAATTTCAACCATATCTCATTTTTATGAGGTTTCTTCTTCAGACCCCTTCTTGAGGTCCCTGGGCCGTGTCCGGGTGAGCCAATGTGTTAAGACGTCACTGATTATGCAGACTTAACGCAAGCCAGACTTAATATTTTGCGGCTCTTTGCGGATTAGAGTATTTGTTGCATGGGCTTGATGGAGCTTTGGTGCTTAACAGGGCTCTTGGTCTAAACTATAGTTCCCAAAGTTTTTGTTCCATCGCCTTCATCTTCAATTTTTTTTTGTTCTATGATCGCCCACAACACAAGCCACCCCATAGGATCCTATACTAAACTCAGGAAACCTATCACCCCCTAGAGGGTGATATTGCCCACTTTGGGAGACACTGGTCTAGACTCTAAAGACCCGAGAGATAGACCTTTTATATTTTAAAATCAATGTAGGAAGCCCACTAATTCCTGGTGGGAAGAGGGTCGTTGTCAGAAACCTTGGTGTATGGGCCCCCTGCTTGCATTTGTTGTAAGACAATATGGGTGTGTACAATGTACAAAATAAACAAATATTAATAATACCTATGCGCATTTGTTGATAAGATTTGAGACTCATAATATTGTTCAGGTCAAAAATTATGGTCTCATCAAATAGCCAATGTTAAAATTGCGTGCGTGTGTATAGTCAATGTATTTTTATATT
This sequence comes from Pholcus phalangioides, assembly GCF_987345545.1. Classification (NCBI taxonomy): domain Eukaryota; kingdom Metazoa; phylum Arthropoda; class Arachnida; order Araneae; family Pholcidae; genus Pholcus; species Pholcus phalangioides. The sequence goes on along the minus strand of NW_028301625.1, from coordinate 13,013,702 downwards.
ATTTTACTTATTTTATAATTTACTCATTTTTTGTATTATTTCATATTTATTTTTTGTTATTTATATGATTTTTATATTATTTTATTATTAATAACAGTATATTAATACTTTGTGCAAAGCTATGAGCACAAACATCTCATTTGACCTAGCACGACCCTTGTCAGCAACCATTACCTATGAAAATATTAAGATGTTTTTGTTAATCAGATATCAAAGACACGCTGATTCCATCCTTCGATATTTAGGCCCACACTAGCGTAGCCCAGGCACCTCATACAAGATTTTAAATTGTTAGTTGGCTGGTACTTCAGTACTGTAGGGGACCCCAAAGGAATTTTCCTGTTGACCTATGATGCTTTTAAGAACAGGGCCGTCTTAAAAGCATCATGGGCTCTCCCGGGGGTAAAATAATTTTTCTAAGGCATCTTACCCGACTCAAAATACCCCTCCCTCTGCTCCCCCTAGCTTACATGCTTCATCTCGAAAATCTTAACCAGATTTCACTATCATGAGTCCCCTCCCGGGCAGTGCCCGTGGTACCATTCACCATTCAGTAACCGAAAACATCTGCAAGAAATTAATTTGTACACATAGTAAGATGTTAATTTTTCGCCATGGCGTCCACATTCATGAATGGGGGAACTTTCTATATTGATTTCCTAATGAATTTATATACGCGCAGTGGTTATAAATAAACTGATACTACTCAGACGTACATATATGGAGGTATTTTGATGAAACTTTTTTGGTATGTAGGATATATGGACCATGGGGGAAAAGAAAGATTCAATAAAAAATAGTTCAATTTTTGACCACCAGCTGAAAAAGTGGCGTTTTTTAAATCAAAGTTATCTTTTTTCTATGGTCCAAATAACGCATATAACAGGTTTCAATGAATACTTCCTCCACAACGGGCGCTATATGGGTCGGAATATTGTCAGTGTAATTCAACTGACACTACTCCGACCTATGTAGCGCCCGTTGTGGTGGACTAATTTTAAAACTTGGTATATATATACACGCTATTTGGACCATGAGAAAAAAATAGCTGCGATAGAAAAGCGCCAGTTTTTCACCTGGTGGTCAAAAATTTAACTATTTTTTATTGAATCTTTCTGTTTTCCATAGTCTATATATCTTATATACAAAGTTTCATCAAAATACCTCAATCAGAATGGGCGCTACATACGTCTGAGTAGTGTCAGTTTATTTATACGTATAGTGTGAAAAAATAAAAAAAAAAAGTATGCCTAATATCGATATTGCTAGCTATAACAGGAAGCCTATCGGGGGGGGGGGGAATGTCAGGTCATTATTCAAATCCGTCGCGAACTCGAATGCTCTACACTCACGAAATCTTTAACGTGTTTCGTTATAACGTTCAATTAGTCAATCGGCCATATTTTATGTGTATGGTGGCGTAACGTGTTCGCCACAAGCATAGACCATTTATACGTCATTATTAGCTCAGGTGGACATAATTCGCGATAAGAGGAAAATTTGGATAAAAATAAAGCAAAAATATTCGGGTATGTATTTTTCTATTGTAATAATATTTGCTATAACGACGCGTTCGATAACAAAGCGCACCAAAAGGAGACAAAGGTGAGCAAAACGAGAGAAAAAGTATTATTATAGATAGATAGGAAAAAAAAAAAAAGGAAGAAAGAGTATTATGTAACAACAGAAAACTAAAGCCTCATCCATTTGCTGACTGGTTCGGGGCAGGTTTACCTGTTGGTTGGGCAAATGGAAAAACTGCCTATTGGTAGATAGCCGGATTATGACGTAACAAAAATGAGATCTCATTGGGCAACGCGCAGATGCAGTCGTAATATTTATATTTCGTATGTTAATTTACGGGTACTTTGAGACCTTTTCTTTCCCTTTGTGTGGTTGCGCTTTCGTGATTAGGAGGATTGACTTCTTGCCTGATGGTGGTCATTCATATTCATGAAAATCCATTCGTATACGCGGCCCTCAGCCAGCATATTAACTGGTTCCGTTGTTGTTTTCTTCGGGATAATCAACTTTTAATCGCCTGATTGCGCGTGGTTGTTAATTAATCCCCCCCTTTTTTTTAATATTTTTTATCGTCGAGTTCGAATTTTTTTCTATCCTGGATGGGTTTCGGTTATATCAAGGGTGTTCAACCTTTAGTAGAGCGCGGGTGCGCGCTTCATTGATTTGAAAACGTGTCGCGGGCCGCTTGAGTGATCTGGGACTGTGCCGCAGGTCACTCACGTGATCTCGAAACATGCCGCTGGTCACTTAAAGTGATTCGAAAATGTTTCGTGAGTAACTTGTAATACCTGGAACTGTGCCGCGGACACTTATGTGCTTTGGAACAGTGTCGCGGTGATCTGTAAATATGTCGCAGGTCATTTTAGCTATCTAAAAATGTGCCCCAGGTGAATTAAGAGATTTTTAAATGTGCCCCGGGTCACTTATGTGCTCTGGCACTGCACCGCGGTGATCTATAAATATGCCTCAGGCCAATTAGGCTATCTGGAGATGTGCCACAGGCTACTTAAATTTCTTCAACTGTTCCCCAGGTCACTCTAGTGATCTGGGAATAAGTCAGGTGGCCACTCAAGTGATGCGAAACTGCACCGCGAATCATTTGAGTGATATGAAAATGTGCCACTTGGTTCATTTTGTACAAAATAAGGTTTGACATCGCAGGCCACATTTGGTCCGTGGGCCGTAGATTGAGCACGTATGGGTTTTATTCTATCACACTGGCATGTTCGATCAAAAAAAGTTTTTTTCTTTAATTTTATATATATATATACACACAGTATATAGTTTTAGTTCTTAGTTTATTCTTTCCTTACGAAAACCAACGTCACTGACCGCTTGGACGGGTATTTTGTTTTCATTTCGACCAAGGAGTGTTCATTTCTGAATTGGATATTCGAGTCGAATTTTCTGGGAGTGAAAATCGGCGATTGCCATAATTAGTGACATCTTTTATTTATTTCTTACAACGTATCCGTTGGATTAGAGTTCCTTGATGCGAATTGTCATTGACTAATAATCGTCTTGCGATCATCCATCATCAATGACATTTATACCTGAAGGCTATTGGAATCTCAACACCAGATTACACTCATCCGAAGGAAAGAAGAGATGTTGAATGGAACGAAATATCGAATGCATATATCGAATTAAATGGTATCCCGTTTCTGATGGAAATATTTTGACTGTTTTATTTATCATATTTACCTCGCGTGGTTCGTTGGAATATATCAACACTTCAACAACAACTACATTAGAAAACAATGTAGCCAGTGCTGTTAACATGTTTTTTTTTTCTCTTGGTAATATAATATCTATCACTGATCTTAAAAATGATATTATTCCATCCAACTTTCGTATACAGTCTCGATTCAATGATTTGGTCGATGTACGCGCGACGATGCATTTTGTGATCGATTTCTGGTTACGCTGATGCTTTTACGACTCCATCCAATGGATGAGTGAAGTAGTCAAACTCGGTTATAACGACATAAACGATTTCACGAAATTTTGTCGTTAGAACCGAGGTTGACGTTTCCACGCCGTTTTTTGACGAAAAATACAGAGGCAATCAAATACTGTGCGCATGAAGTTTTAATTTCTTTATAATTAGGATGACGCTAGGTAAATTGGAATAATTAATACGGGCCAACACTGATTACAGCTAAATGTGATGCCAAATGCCGAAGTTGTCAATTATTGTTTATAAATAACCCTTGGCAAGAAATTTAGTGCTACAGCAACTCTGCTAAAATATATTTCACGGAACTTGTCAAATATGTGAATATTTACAGTCATTATTCGATACACACAATTTACAAATTATGCAAATTACTTGCATTCTTGATTCTAGTAAAGGTTAGGAAGTAAAGTAAGCTTCGTTGAAAGAAACGATGCATTTTTGTAAGAAAAAGTCGGGAATGGGAAAATACAGAAAAAAAAAAATGTTTTGCATAGTTATCATGTCAACAAATATTTTTTTCAACGTTTGGTACAAATAGAACAACAGACGAATATTCCCTGGATATGATCAGCTCTAATCATAAGAATATTTTGGGAAAACATCATTGAAATGGAAAAAAACAAGCGATGTAAAATATGTCGTGATATCCGAGGTGGTTGCTTTCCATCGACGTTATAAGCAAGGTCTATTAACATTATTCTCTATGGGGATCAGCACGGACTGCGAATTATTGACGTTATAGTCGAGGTGTCGATACAACCGAGGTCGTTATAACGGAGTTTGACAGTACGTAAATTTGACAAGGGTTGCGATGCGATTAGTAATCCCAGAGCCTCCCCTTGGGCTGTGCGAAAGGTGCGGTCGTACCCGGCCCCGCACTTTGGGGGGGGCGCACTTATGGTAGATTATTGGAGGCCTTCCCCCCTCACCAATTTCGAAATAATTTCTTGCATTAATTCTCCATTTTCATCAATTCTGGAATTATCACTTCCATAAATTCTGTGTGTGTGAATTTTATTAATTCCCAGATAACTTCTCTTCAATTAATTCTGAATTTTTATCAATATTCTGGTATTATTTCTTCCATTAATTCTGCATTTTCATCACTTCTAGAGTTATTTCTTTCGTCAATTGTGAGTTTTTATTGGTGCTAGAATGATTTCTCTCAATTATAATTATTTTTTAAAGTCTAGAATTTTCAATTCTTCGGGAATTTTTTTTTTTCAATTCTGTGCTGAATTTTCATTAATTTTTTGTGTTAATTTACATTTAATTGTGCGTTTAAAATTTTTCGTATTTCTCTGAATATCTCCGCATATTCTGAAATTCTGATTCCCCCCCCCCCCCAACAAAATATATAAAATCTTGAGAAAGGGAGGTCCCCTAAACATTTTTGGGGCCCCGAAATTGTTGGGACGTACCTGACCTCGCATGATTTTCACACTGAGGCCCCGCGTCTGGTAAAAGCGGCCCTGAGTAATCCCATGTATAAAATTGCTGATCTTCACCAATTTTGGTAACATACAATGACCCTCGCTGTATGAAGCTGCTTTAATTTGGGGATGACTCCCAATTTCTTTTTTTTTTCCACTGATCCGGCCCAAATTCTAAGATACTATAGCTTTGTGCGGGGAAGAAAGCAGATGTGAATAGAGTGGAGGGTCGCTCCGTTGGTTCGTAAAAGAAGCTATAGTAGCTATTGGGCCTAAGCAGGACTAAGCTCTCTCTCTCTGTATATATGGTGGGGATTTCGGAATGGTATGGTGGAGGGCATTGCAGGTTTTTTTTGCTGTTGGGTGAAGAGAAAGAACTCTCTCGGGTCCTCAAAAAGGGAAGGGTATGTAGCCTATGTATGTATCAGCCTTGCAAAGCAACCTGATTAGCCCTCCCTACCCGTCTCTGATTCCCTTCTGACCAAGATTGATCGGAATAAAAGTGGTCGCGCATGCACCTATGTAAGAAAATAATCGAGACTCACACACTAACTAAAATGAAGCATTCACATAGAAAAGAGAGTTTCATGCCTGTTTTTTTTTTCTGTTTGGTAGGTAACCAAAGCGCCCTCTGATGGTAGCAGCAGGTGCAACATTCAGTCATTTTTTTTTCTTTTACTCAGTTATATGTAGCATGTGTATAGCCTTCTTTGTGTTATTGACCAATTTTGGAAGTGTCTACCTTGACGAATATGCACTTACGATAGAAAACACGAAAAAGAATAAGATTCGTGGCTGGCTGTGAGAAGGACGGGGTTGTCGGTGGTGGTGGTAAGGAATATAATAATAAGCAAGTTGGTATGCTTGGCTGGAATCACCGAGATCTCTCGGTTGGATAAAACTTTCTGGGTATTATTACGGAATTTTATTATATTTCCAATGCTGCTGCTGCTTTGTCTCGGTCTCTAGCTTCGTCTTTTTCTTCAAAATTATATGCACATCTTAATCGTGTGATTTCAAGTGGAGAATGGTGTGAAGTGCAGCATTGCTTCTTCCATGAAGAAACAAAACAAACAAATAAAAAAAAAGTGATGGTGGGCACGAGAGGCGTATTTACGGGAGGTGGGTGGGTGGGGGGGGGGGGTTAGAGCGGGCTATAGCCCAGGGCAGCAAGTTCGGAGGGACGATAATTTGAGGAATGAGTGGTCGCAAAATTTGTATATTCCACATGAGGTTAAAGCATAAGCCCACCTCTGCTTGAGAGTGTGGGATTAGGTCAGCGAGCAGTGCCGGGAGAGGGGGATTCTCTTATAGGCTAGACAGGCTGCAGCCTAGGGCATAAAAATATGATTTTTTTTTTTTTTTTTGCAGAAATTGCTGAAATTATTGTATTATTGTCCATAAATTATCATGTATCATATATTGAACACAAAAACAGCGACAGTTAGTCGTTGAAAAATGACAACTGAAGTTGGATATATAACGGGGCCTCATCAAACCTAAATCCAGCCCTGTTAGTGAGTGACCAAGAGAGTGCAAGCATGTGAGTGAATAAAAGAGTTTTCAAGCACGTGAATGACCAAAAGAATGACATGGAGCGAGTGAAAGCATGTGAATGACCAAATGAGAATGTGAATGCCTAGAGAGTTGAGGACCAATTCAGTGAGCGACCAAATGAAAGATCCAGAGAGTGTGTCAGCATGGGAGTGACCAAATGAGTGACCTAGAGCGTGTGCGAGCATGTGAGTAACCTAAACAGTGTACAAGTATGTGAGTGCCCAAAACTATGTGCAAGCATGTGAGTTCCTAAACGAGTAACATCTAGAGTGTGTGAGCATGGGAGTGACCAAAATAGTGACTTAGAGACACAGGTGTATTTATAGGGGGTGGGGGACCAAGTTATACTGTAATACGGGGAGGCAAATTCGAGAAATGAGTGCCACGAAAATCACACTAGAGTGGGAGAGAGGTGGCAAAAATTGGTGTAGCCCACAGGCGGAAAAACCATAAATCTGTCTTTGGGTGGCACCATTCTCGGAATATTGTGTGTTCTTGTAACAGTTTTGTAAAATTGCTGTCTGCCTGTTGTCCTTAAGAGATGTTAACGGTTCCGATAGTTGTCGATCATGGACTCGTGGAGATTTATTTCCTTTCAGTGTTTTTTAAATGTGTCTGTGTGTTCCATCCAACACCTACGCCATGAAGGGATTTGTGTGTAGTCGTGTACGAGTCCGAGTTATAAAATAGATTTGTGCGAATGCGTGACGATGTTTGTCGAATGCAAATCAGATAAAAAATCGCCTTTTTTTTTCTTTTCTCTCGCCATCTCTCGCAACCTTGACATAGAACTAAGGCTGTGCGTTTCCTCTATTATAAATACGAAGTGGGTTACGTGAGTTGAAGAAACAATGTATTTTTCTCGATTAAAGAATGGACTTTCTTATTAGCAGGTAAATTCCCAAGACACTCTTAGTAGCCACTGACGATGGTGATGATAATAATGCTATCTCGAAGCTTAAGAACGGATTCAATTTTGTCTCTCCATTTTTTTCTTGCTACTTCATGCATATGCATGCATCCACCATGACATGCGGAAAGATTATATTTAGAGCTTATGCTTCTGATAAAACAGGGACTAGATTTTAATTCAGAGCGCGTGACATGTCCCTTCACCATATTTGTCTTACCTCTCAGTGTTATAATTTTATTTTCTTTTATATTTATTTTGATATTATCGGAGAGAGAATTAATTAAATTTTGTACATGGGTATAATGCACGCATGTTATTATATCTTTAATCGCCTCTGGTCGCGGAAATCCCCTTGTCCATATCATTGGTGAAGAAATTATGTTCAAGACGTCGCTTCAAGACTGATAAAGATATGATTTTTCATACGAATGTTTTCCATTCGATGGAATACTTTGCGATCAAAGTGCACTTTTTTTTGTTCTTTTTCTTTTAGTATGTGTACTTGAGGTCATGTTAGGTTCACTTTATGGTTATTTTGTCACGCAACATTTGTTTTATCTGTAGGAAGAAGGAAGGGTTTTGACGTGAATCCGAATGTTCATTCTTGTTGGCAATTTTCACTTTTTTTTACCATTGAGGAACTCTCGAAATGATATCTATGTTCTACGAAACCTCTACGCCAGAATTGTTCAATCTTTCAGACATTGCTAGCCAAAAAAAAAAAAAAAATAATTTCCATGAAGCCTGAGGGCCAAAAATTCATACAGTGATACTAGTGTCTTAACGGGTGGGCCCAATGGAGCTCAGGGCTTTGAGTCAAACAAGGGCCCTATATTATTTTAAAACGTTATTTATTATTGTTGATCAATTGTTATCATGTCATTATCAATTGATCAACAAAGAGCATTTGATAACAATTGATCAACAAAGAGCATTTGATAACAATTGATCAACAAAGATCATTTGATAACAATTGATCAACAAAGATCATTTGATAACAATTGATCAACAAAGATCATTTGATAACAATTGATCAACAAAGATCATTTGATAACAACGACTATTGTAAGATTTTTCTACATTAAATATGAATTATTTTTTCCAACAACAGGTAATCCAGTTACAGTTGGAGAAAAAACAAATAAGACAAAGCGCACGCGCGCGCGCTCACACACACGCATAAAAACAGAAGAACGCTTAAAAAAAATTAAATGAAAAAATCGAATAAAAACCATATATTACATCCGATGAACTGAAAAAAAATATATAAAATAAAAATCTCGGTAAACTGACGAATAAAATTGATAATGAAATGCAAAAGAAGGAAGTTCGTTGATTCTGATTTACTTTTTCATTAAATATAAATTTCCTTCAATTCTGAAATTATTTTCTCATTAAATATATATGAATTTTTGCCAATTCTGAGATTAATTTTCATTGACTACGAATTCTCCACAATTCTGAAATTGTTTTTCATTGATTTATCTAGTGATTAATTTCTCTCATTAATTCTGAAACCATTTCTCGCATTAGTTTTGAAATGTTTTGTAAAAGTAATTTTGAAATTGGTTCTTTCACCGATTCTAGGATAGGTAAATTTTGCGACTTGACCGCAGCAAAAATTGCTACCGCAGGGAGTCTCCCATCGAGGGGTTAGCGCACCAACCTCTCGATGAGTATAAAAAATAAGCCTGCCGTTCGGAATCGGCAATAAATTGTAGGTCCTGGTCTAATTAGCCCTCGTGTGCAGAAAATGACCGTGGTGCGACAAAAATGATCAAATGATAGGTAAATTTTTCATTGAGACTTTTTTTTCGGCATTTTTATATAAATTATGAAACCATGTAAGCCTTTTTCGGACCACTGCGAAGAACTTCAAGGGCCACGCGTTGAAGACCCCCACCGCAACTATACTATCCTCAATATATATACAGTATTTTATGTTCTCCCCTCCCTTTTCATTTATTACATATATTTATTATTATTTGCTATAATTGTGCTGAATTTTCTGTAAATATATACTCTATAATGTTGTGATTGCTAGTATATGAGCCAAGTCGGCTTCCTGTTTTTTGTGTAATATTGTTTTCTTAAACAATAAAAATATATGTTGGAAAAAAAAGGTTTTTTTAAGCACTCACCCGAGGATTCCTTAGTTAATTTCTATTTTATTCTAAAACATATCGCGTGAACCACATTTTGAAATCCACTGCTGTGAAATGAAATTTTGAAACTTTTATCCCCATTTGAAAAAAAAAAATGGTCAAAGAAAGAATCACGCGGAAAATCATAAAAATGGCTTACATCCCTAGAATGTAATATCCATGGTTTGGGGGGATCACCCAGAACAGTGGATCTCAAACATTTTGACTCGCAGCGCCCCTTTTTAGAATCAATGTCTGTGGATGAGCATCCTCACACCTTTTTCTTTAATTAATTTATTAAATATGCTGATTCATTTTACTTTTCTAGAATGGCCGCGGAGCTCCTAAAAAGTGCACAAAAGCCCTCAAGGGCTTTGCGGAGCAGAGGCTGAGAACTACTAAATACCCGTGGTCTACAGCAGTGTTCCCAACCTTTTTGATGTCGTGAACCACCTGTGGTGCGGGTCAATGCTCCGCGGAACTCCTTTCCCCCGTAGTGTCAGGAGGTTAATTTAGATGCCCAATGGCATCCATAAAATCCAAAAGGCATTGTTTTTTTATAATTCACATATCATGAAAAAAATTGAATAAACTACTATTTCACAATACAAAGTCTGTCATTTTTGCAATGGTAGTAAATAAAAATGATTTCGTGGATCTCTCACAAAGTACTCACGAACCCCTGGGGGCTCACATACCACAGGTTGAAAAACACTGGTGTAGAGCAGTATTTCTGAAAGTGGGCAATATCGCCCACTGGAATGGACCAGTTCAGCGCGTACGCGAACGTTGTAGTTTAGAGAGTAATGTTTCACTCTCCATCTCTCATCCAGGATCAGACCCTTCCTATTTATTTGATTTTTTTTTAGTAAATTTAGCGTGAACAAAAATGTTAAAAACGGCTGAACGGTCTCCACTAGATTTCAGTGAGCTTCCTTCTGGCGGGGTTGGTTCTATGCTGAGCTTTCTCAGTATTATTGGCCCCAGGGCAAATAATATTCTGGTGCCCGTACTTAGCTAGAAGCAACAATGTACATATTTGCATGCTTGCTCTCGAAAATCATAGTATCGGATACTGTCATGTATCCCAGCCCCGTGTTTCCCCGTATCTGATTCCCCCCATGGCAGTGTTCTCAAAGTGTGCGTCACAGTTCTTAAGGGCGTCGCGGCGTGTTGGCGATATTGATGCGTTCCTGTTCTCAGTGTTTTGAAGTGGTTCTTGTTTAGATGAAAAATACTTATACTGGACTATTCTGGGAAGTCGCGTATACACTATGACTAGGGCAAGGGAGCCGTCCTAAAAGATTGAGAAGCACTGCCCTTTGAACAGGAAGACTCTTCGCTATGCCCGGACGGGCTCATACGTTAAGATATGTAGCTATGGGCAGAGCTGTGAGATTCTGAAAGTAGTCACACTTTTTTGTGCCATGTTCCATTACCGAAGCTTGATTTCTTAATACCCGAATTTTTTTGTCAGATCTCTGTGGTCTCCTGATCTTCACCCATGGATCCCTTAAATATATAACCGAAGATCGTAAGGGGGACATATGGCCTTAGGTTGAAAAACGCTGGTTTCTAACCTTCGAAATAATATTCATGTTCGGTCTAGTTATTTTCATTTGGGTTCCATGGATATGTCTGGATACCACATCAAGGATTCCGCGCGAACTAAAAACATTTTAAATTTCTATTGCAGAGTTTCTTAGATGCTTTGCCCTTACACCAGTCACACCGGGGCGTGAGTAATTAGCAGTTTCATCTTTCGTATTAGTCGTGTGTATGGCCGGACCTTCAACTTGGAAAAAAAGAAATTTACCTTGCCGCTGGCTTCTAAAAGTTGAGAACCACTGCTCTATTCTACAAAATCACTATAATTATTTACACTATTTCACTGCGGTGTTTCTCGTGGAACCCTAGTACAGAAATGCTGATTTAGAGTAAATGATATAGTTCACACCGTCTTCAGATTCATTCATTCATGCATAATAGTTCGATGAAGCTCAGGTGGCGCTGTAATCAACAAAATAAAACCCTTCACCCATCCCCTTTTTTTTTTCAAGTTCGGGAGAAAATGAAGTAAAATTTGCATGAAACACATACACACACCTATAGTATTGTAGAATAATGAGTAAGATGAGGTTCATGTGTGTGTGTGAAGAGAGGGAAGGAGAACTTTACTTGGATGTTGATACAAATACAGATGAGGATGAACGGATGTTGGGTTCGATTCCAATCGGTTGTCGGGGACCCCCTTTTTCTCCTGTAAAAAAAGGACTTTTTTTACCCGGAGCTTGAAGAAGAATAAGATTGATGATGCAGGAGGAAAGTTTTTTTTTTTAATATTATTATTATTTTCCCGATAGACCCAATTGTTCAGGGTCGGATTCGAAGTGGTTACACAGTGACGTCACGTGATTGAATACAGTACAGTACAGAGATGTGTATGGGGGGTTTACCCCCATTGTTTTCTCCCTGGATTACGGGGAAAGCACTACTGCAATTGATGTATAAAAAGATGAATCTCGTTTTACGCTTATTGTGAATTTTGTGCGAGTCAAAAAGTGTGAAAAAAGATACTATACACTGTACACATACATTGGATTCAAAAATCACTTTAGTTTAGATGTTTCATCTCGTATCGTCGAGGGATGAATTCAATGAGGTAGCTGATACTCTCACAAGCATGCTATGATCCAGTTTTGACAATATGGAATAAAAAAAGGGGGATTGATGCACGAATATTGACCAAAAAAATTATTTTTTTGATTTTTGTATATATACATATTTTTTTCATTTTTAAAATTTTCTGTTCCTACCTACGTTTAAATTTTTGTTGCACTTTCACTGTACATACATTTTTTATACATTCTTACGAGCATGGTATGATCCCATTTCGAAGTACATGAAAAATGGGGGGGGGGGGGCTAGTGCATGAATATTGACCAAAAAATTCATTTTCTATTTTAGTATTTTCAATTTTTTTTGAAACTCTCTGTTTCTAACTACATTTACATTTTTGTTGCACCTGCGCTTCAAATATATTTTAAATATCTGCATTGAAAATATACTCAGTTTTTCATTTAAATGAGGTTTTTATCAAAACTTGTTGAAGTATTCATGTTTCATTATTTATTGGTTTTGATGAGAGAATTCTCTGTAATGTTTTTAAGAAATTTGGTGGTTTGAAATATGGGTGAATTTTAGTAATTTTTTGAAATAATTGTCACTGAATTTGATACTTAAAAAAAAAAAGAAACAAAAATTTTCTTTAGCGAAAATTATAGGAAAAGGTTCACGCGAAATATTTTTCTATAAAGATGCAAAAAATTTTAAATATTTCTTAAAGATTGGTGAACTTTCCTATTGAAAAGCATGGCAAAACCGAAATCGTGGATGAATTGAAGTGATGGAATAAAAAGATGACGATGGATGCAGAATACATGGCACATTTTGCAAAAGTCGAATATCATGTTTTACTCTGTGTAATGCTGGTGAGCATGACATTACACGTTTGAAGAGAAGAGTCCTTGATGAGAAGCAGTGCAAGTAGCCTGTCCGTCCAGTTGAGAAACAAATCAGATTGAAACTGACCAGTGAAGATGTACGTACAGGTCATGTATGTAATGTTATACAGCAGAGGCGTCTAATGTTTTTAGTTCGTGTTTTGCCCTTATTGGTTTCGAGACTGCTCTAAGGAACCCAAACGAAAAAATTACTGTTTTTCTAATGTAAATATTTTTATCCACCGTGAGGCGGTATTGTAAGGTATCGCAATCTGCTTCAGGCCCGTGGTGCACATGCAAGTAAGTAGTACGAAAGAATGCCTCTTTTAAGCATATGAATCCAATGAGGTTATTGGTAACATTTGCATGAATGTTACCAATAATCTCATTGGATTCATATGCATAAAAGAGGCATTCTTTCGTACTACTTAGTAACACGTGTATTACGGGCCTTATGCTGTAAAGGACAAGTGTTTCGCAATGTTGACTGTGGGTGACTTGTTTTTACATGATAAATGCTTGCCTGCATGACTATTGGAACACTTGCTGTCTATTCCAGACTTGTGATTTCCACTTGTTTCCCTCTATCCTCGAAAAACACGTAAAACAACATGAGTCAGTGTTGGACAGTGCCGTATAGACATCGTGGTTGCTCTCATGGCACTAAGGATTTTTTAGAAGACCCATACAGTGGACCTTCAAAACCAAGTGAGACTTATTACATAATTAGTACATATATTCTATCCTCAGGAACTCTCGTCATTTGATTGAATCTAGTATAACGTTTCAACCACTCACTTTCTTCTCAAAAGGTACGGGTTTGCGGCTCTTTGCATATAATGACGTTTCTTTAGAATCATGCCGTACTCAGAATTGTTTATTCAAACCAGCTTGCTTGCAATTTCCAATATTTATTAGAAGTATCGTAACTCGCGATGGCACTAAGACGAGAAGTAATTCGAGTAAATGAAGTTCGCGGAGACATAGCGTGTAGTCATACAGTCGCGCATAGTGCGCAGTCATTCAGCGAGTACAGTTGCAAAAGAGATGAAATAACAGTATCCGTGGGGATGAGAGAAAAAAAAAAAATTGCAATATGATATCAAGTGGATGAGGGGGTTGAATAAGTGCCTGCGGAAGCTGCTACATACTGTATATACACGCACACACATCGGGCCAATCATCGATCGATATCATGCACGGTTTGTGAAATGGTTCCGAAATAGACATTGAAATTGAACAACAGCCAGATCCATTTTCTCGATTGGATGTCAAACGGCAGTTTAGTCAGTTTCCTCTTCTCTGTTGGGCCATTAGCGTTGCAATGGCAGTTATTCGCGCATGAGGTGGGGCGGTAGCATTGGGAAACACCAAAAGACACATACATATACACACATAGGTTTTCAAAAGAGGGACAAGCCATCTCTTGGGGTGTGTATGGGGTAAATAGAAGTGTCCACCTTCTTCCCCACACACGTTCATCTTTTCCATTTCCCTTCTAGGTTTGCTTTGCTCAGGTTAATGATTGGGAATTGTTCCTCACTCGAAATGGTGTCTCGAGTGCTTGTCTTTGTGCCCCTAATTGGAGATGGGTGGGTGGATACATTTTACTGTGTGAATGTGGATCCCCGGAATGCTGCCAATTCCCGCCCGCACGGAATTCAGGGTTATTACTACGAAAAACCCTCGTTACATAATTGTGTGCTGGCAACTACCTTTTTTATGTTGATTTTTTTTTTACATCTTTATTTTACTCGATAATTTTGTGCCTTCTCATTGGCATAGTAATCGACTCGTTTCCACAATCACTTTTATTTTAAACTGTAAAAACACAGCCGAGCCCGCTTATAACGAAGTCGAATATTACGAATCATTGACTATAATGAATTTTTTACCGTCCCAGTGGACCTGCAACACCAAATTAGTGTGTTAAAAATATCGCTTATAACGAATTGCCATATTTATGAATATCGAATATATATAACGAAGTTTTTTTTTGCATGAATATACATAAATGTTTTTTTAGATTAACTTCCACAGAATCAGAAATTCTCTTTCAGAAACTAAAATCCGAATGGAAAGTATTGTTGTAACTAGTCTGACTAATGCTATGGGAGCACAAGTCAGCGGCATCTATATAATGATCTATAGTTATAAACAGCACTGGTTTTGTTAATTCGCAGAACTGCTCGAATTGGCATAACCACAGTTTTGTGTTATGTCAGAGATTTTTTAAATCTTCAAGACCATTGAAATACTTGTAACAGTTCGATGAATCACTTACAGCAGTATAGTTTCAGTTTCTCTCATCCCGTATATATATATAGTACTTCATTCAGTAAACTCTCAGTCGGCTCTCCAAAAGTCTAATAAGGAGGGGGGAGGGAGAGAGAGAGAGAATCACTTCAAAGCACTGAACAGGTGCACACCAATATCGCCAGCTTGCATCTAACAAAGGTTGATGACACCCCTAGCAGCCACGGCGCCCACTTTGAGAACTACTTATTTACAGTATATGGGTGTAATATTTGAACCTATGTGAATATAGTTAATATTTATGGCACACGTGAATAATTTTCATTATACACGTATAATGAAAATGTATTTCAATACATTTTCAATTCCATCTGAGGACCACCTTTAGCAACACCGTCTATCTTCTTTAGGAGGAGCTGACTCTAGTCCTCGGAGTCTAGGTTGAGAAAGCTGCTTCAGGTGGATCCCTCTCACTGGACTCGAGTTTTTATCATGTATCGGTTACAACGAATATCGGATGCTGAGAATGTTTTTCACGTTACCGGACTCGACCGTACATGAAATTTCCGAAATCGAGTCAATGTTAGCGTCCCGTCTCTCTTTTCAGTTCAGTTCCTGGGAGTGCCCAGTCATGCCTCGAAGTACCTACGGATAACTATAATACTAAACAGAGAGAGAGAGAGGTCGTTTAGGGTTAACTTTTTTCAATGGTTTAACTTCTCCGCGTGAGAATGGATTCCTAAACTGTAAACGTGCCTCGCGCGCTATAAATTCATCATTTCTGATTATGATTGAACGCGTCCCGTAAGTTCCTATTTGTGATAGATTAAGGGACGGGGATAGTCACGAATCTTGCTCCGTCTTTGCAACTATTTTGCCAATATAAAACCACGTGTATTTTTTCTATTCTTTATACTGCACGAACCACGATATATATATTTTTTAATACTCTTATATTTTACTCTTAATCTGTTATAACACGCGTTTGATACTCGCTAATCCGATTCTTGAGGGCAATAAATTTAATGCGAGACACTTTGGTTGGTGTGGGTATAGATATATTTTATCGAGGGAGAGAGTGTAGCTCCCAGAAATACCAGAATTGCTACCTGTCCGTTATACTCAGAGGGTACTCGACATTCTTTCATACACACTGTAATCATTGACGCTCAATTTATGCCATCACGTCACTGTAACCCTTCATTTTCTTAACCTTTGAAGCCATCGATTTTGATCAGATTTTTCTCTTGCGTCGACGTCATGCGCCTGTCAATCCTCGGACAAAATAAAATACATGGTGAATTAAATTTCGATGCACATATATAGTACATTCACTTACGAGATATTTTTTCTCATAATGGAATTTACGAGAGTAGGAAAATGAACATTTCCGGTATAATTTTCTACAGAAATAAAGTCGGTGATAAAAATCTGTAAAACTGAGTTCTCCGTGAATTTCTATTACTTCTTTAACTGGCTTTTAAATTTTATTCTTATGTAATTTAATGGGTGAAAATAGATTTTTCTCCTGCGATCGTGTTGAGGATTTGTTGTTTGACCGCTCTGAATATCTTAGGGCGTAAAACATCATCATCATACTTGATTGGCAGACGTTATGGAATGATGAAACTCAATCCAGCTAACGCATATTTACAAGATATCGTTTCGGAGAATAACGTTTTGGAATTATTTTCGACACTGTCAGTGCTAACTCCTTTCTAATTACAGAATTAAAGCTGCGAAGATCTCGATCGAAAGAATAATCTTTACACGTATATTAAGCCTTTTCAATTTAGTGCTCGCGAACACGTCTGTGCTCACAGGAGCACCCGATACTTCTCTGTTATATCCATTTCTTGCTGGTGAGATCTTGATCGATATATATTTTTCGAAAATTCATATTACGCTTACTATGAGTTTGAGCATATGTCAGAAACGCTTTCTGGGGGCTATTCGGATAAAGATAAGCATAGACCAGGGCTCCACATTCTGGACTCAGACCCATAGGTCAGACTTTTTTTTATCCCTTCCCAGTTGAAGATATAGCATAAAAAACAATAATAAATAAGTTTTACCCCTGGCCGGAGCTCTTTTTCTTTATATATCCAAGTGCAGATTAGAAAATTGTGCTATTGTTTTCCTCCCTAGAAAGCTCGCCAGGGCAGTTTTAACAGCACCATGATCCCCCGAACAGTGCGTTCTAGGGCCCTATTTGTTTATGAATTTTAATACTTACTCTCGGAAATCTTAGAACCAAATCTCATTATCACAAGGCCTTCAATGCATTCGAGACCCACAAGAATCGACCCATGCGTTCAGACATAACCGTAACTTGCCAATTTGAACGCTTACAGCTATCGTTTGTTTCTAATCGAAGTTTGGCAGACCGACCACAACCCCAGCTCAGTGACTGAAAACACTATTGGTAATGTAAGCCGTTTGATGGGTTATGTCGGCGGGTTGGCACCACTGCCACGTGATGTCAATTCCTTCGCCCACAACTACGTGAATATCCCAATCGAAGTCACATGATACTTCGTTCATATTTGAGACCGTTTGGCCTGGTTCGATGGTGGAATTGTGTTCCGTCCGAATCTGTTGGTGCAGTTTCCGAATGTAAAATAAAACGACCGCCGTTGCTCATCAACTTTATTTTTTACTCTCTCTCTCTATCTTTCTCAACGTTAACGCATTCACACATGTCGATAAAAGATAGCCACGGCTGAAGAAGTTTACGTTGTTGAATGGGTCTTTCGAGAGTTGAAAAAGCGTCATATTTTTCAGAAGAAAAGAAAGTAGTAATAATAATAAAAAAAAAAACGAAAAAACTCAGGGCAATGAGAATAAAACCGGTTCGGAAAAAGCACGTGAAGAAAACGATTAAAAACCTACCACAAGGCAGCAGCAAAAAAAATTTTTTTTATTCTTATATATTCTTGAGCGAATAATATCCTTCTCGTAACCCCGAGTCACACTCGAATTTACCTTGAAAATGAGACTCGCGGAGAAGGCGTTGAAAATATTTGCAATTTATGCGGACGCTAATGCACATCCAAAAAAGAAATAGCGGCTGCATGCAAATCTTTTTGGATGTAGTCAAATCGAGAAGATAAGAATGGAAATAGGACGGAGCACCCCCCCTCTTTTTTTTTTTCTTGTGCTTTTCTTTTCCTATATAGAAAGGAAAGGAAAAGCAGCAGCAAAAACGTCTTGCGGATGAAAAACCTCATCGCTATTTCTCATTTTTATGCTCAGGAAAGTGATCCCTTGTCTGGTGGCCACCATCCCATTGCCCCCAAGGTCGTTTCTTTGCTTCATTCATTTCCCAGTGTGTCTTTTTTACTCTTTCTTCAAATCAGATAATCAACTTCTTAGGAGTTTTTCCTTTAAGGTTACGATAATTGACGTTTAGAGTTTTTTTTTAAAGAAAAAGCTTTCATCTTTTCACTCACTTTCATAAATGAAAAAAAAATATATTTGTATTTTTCATTGATGGTTTTTGTTTTTAGATGATGTTATCGTTATTACGTGATTATATTTATTCGATTATTATGATTCGTTATTGTCATAAAAATTAAGGGAGTTAATAATTGATTGATTTTTTCTTTCGGTTGATGACGTGGAACTCTAATTTTAGATCATGGTTGTTTTAATAAATTCGGGGTTCTTCAATTTTAGCCCGTAAAGTTTTGAAGGGAATCGGTGATTTAAGAAGAGATTGAAATAATGAAAAAATGATGGAAATTTTTTTATGATTTGTGCCTGTTCGTATCGGGTCCCCGTCATCCTAACCCATTAAGACGCCACGGTCTGAGATGAAGCTGATAAATGCCGCTTGTGTATGATTGCGACTATATGTTTTTCGGGTATGGGTAGGTCCATGTTTAGGGTCTCTTACATTCATGTATACTCGAATATTTTTGTGCCCCTTCCAACTCAACCTCAAAAATATTTCTTTAAAAAGAAATATTGTGCTACTAGTATCCTCAATACGGCCTTGGGCACCAGTTTCACTGAGAAGCAGAGCGGATCTCACCACAGTTCTATATTTCAAAAAAATTACCAAAAATAAAATGGAATGTGAAAAAAAAAAATGTAAATTTTTTTAATGACGTAGGTTCCCTGTTTGAGTCGAGATTCTTCATTGGTTCGTAAACCCTCTGAGCGGCACTAGCGAGATATCTCGCCTCCTTAAAAGCCACTTATTTGTACTAACAAGCTTGAGTATTTTGTAAAGTTGATTATTCACTTCTCCCTATACCCCTTACTTTGCACCTGCTGCAAATTGGAAGAAAACCTACTTCGTTAAAAAAGATTGAGGTCTACATGCCGCTCAAAGGGTCAAGAAGACGCCACTGCCCGGGATGAAGCTTGTGAATGACACCTGCGTACGATTGTGACCTTGTCTGTTCGGGAATGAATCTGTTACACTGGAAAGTATGCATGATGTCCGAATCAAACTGCTGATTTCTGAATTCCTTCCTTAACTTCTAATCGAGCAATTTTTCCGTGGCGATTTGCATTTGCATGATAATGCAACTGACCATCATCAGTTTTTTCCTTGCATTAACTTTGCACAATTTATTTTCATCAGTTGGTCTATTGACCCACTGGCCCGGGTGTGAGTAAAACTTGCCCTTGTAATCTCATCTCAAGCAATAAACGATGCGGAAGAGCGACTTGTTTCTCCTTTTGTCTGTTTCACGGTCAATTTCAACATAATCAATTTCCATCGGAAGTAATTACTTTCAACCCAAATTTCAAGTGAGAAAAATCAATATGTAATTTATTTTTGAAAGTTTAAGTTTTTATACGTTTATTATGCTTACAATAAAATTGATAGTAGATTCCACAGCAGTGGACAATGTTCGCCAAGAACCGCCGTAATCCAGTTTATGACTTAATTGCTAGTTTGTAGCTGACCCTAGAGAATCCAAAGGTCCCTAACAACTCGCGCGTGTGTAAAAGAAAGAGAGACGAGATCCTAACAGACCTTGTACAAGTAGTAATTTGGCCCATTGCCTGAATACATCAACTTTTACGTGTAGTTTTAAAATACTACTAATTTACATTCGTTGTTAGCAAACCCACAGAGAGATTGGTATGATACATAATTTTTTTTGTCTTATCTAGAAAGCTAAAATTATTTCGAAGGTGGGATGGAATATGGGAAACAAAATTGCGTCGAAAGCTTCCGCAACACATAAAAAACGTCTTTTTACGTCCAACAAACCATAATTTTTTTCTTTTGCAGTGGTAGGTGGTGTGGGGTAGAAAGAAGTATAGCTAGACAATGTTAGAGTTGGTGCTTGTGTCACGGGTGTTATGGATTGCTTGGAATGTTGTGGTGAAGAGCGAGGATCTGTCAACAGGCCTTTTCACGTTTAGCAGGTAGGGTAGAGAGAAGAGTTAAAATTCTTCATCCACGCTAACTCGGTAATTTTCGACGGTAATTGCGACTTCACAAAAATAATTAAAAGATGTCCGACATTTTCCACATGTCATGGTTGCTGGTGCTGCTGCTAGAGAGTAAGAGAGAATGTATAGAATGAAGGGGTATGAGTTGTGGGAAATGCCGGAGCCGGGCTGTGTGGTATAGTATTATCTGTTTTCCTCTGTGTCTCACTAACTCACTCCCTCACCAAGCTTTTGGAATGGAAGTTTTTGTTTTACATGAAGCGGTGCGACTAAATGCTTTGTCTTTTGGGATCTGAAATGAAATGAAAGCAGCGTGTCTGTGCCGAGGCCACGCGTTTGTTCCGTGTCCCCAACTCTCAGCCATGACGCCCGTAACTTTCATTTTGTATGTGTGTATGTGTGTGTGCTTTTTTTACTGTTTTTTTAATATGGAGTTTCAAGCGAAACAAGACGATGGAACAAATCCCCGGTTTCATTTTTTTTTCTCCATTTTTTTTATGCTGGAATGTGTTTTTTTCAGGAATTTTTTTTTGTCTGTACATGCGTTCTAGCCGTGTGTGTATGTGTGTGTGCGATGAACAAAAATCCAGTGGGTAGTGCGTGTGCGTGTGTTGGTGGATGGATGGAGAGAGAGTTGACTGGGTTCATGCTTGGAAAAGAATGGAAGTTGGTGGGATCGGAGGACCGTGTAGTGTAGAGAGAGAGAGAGAGAGAGAGAGGCCGAGTTTTTAGATTCTATTAAAAGAATTCTCGGCGGCCGCATAAAAAATGGCCCCAGAGCGGGGCCCTCTTATTGTTTTACTCGTTCAGATTTGCAAACAAAACGGGCTTTTGTTTTTATCTGCAAGAAAGACTCCAAAATTACGGACAAATGCCTTGTTGGTGGGAAGAGAGTGGTGTAAGAAAAAAAAAAGTTTATGTATAGAGATGTATATGTGTGTACGCACTCCACACACAGTACGTATCTGAATATAAGTAAGCGGAGGAGAAATAAAATATAAAAATATATACAGTAATAGAAACTTGAGCTGGAAAAAAAATCCCACAATGACAGAATTCGAAGAGTTGAAAAAAAATTTATTTCATGTATTTATTCAGTTTTTTTTTTTGTTGCTTTTGGAGTTGGAATTCGTAAATGTATGCGCATGCGGAAGAAAGAGAAATGAAATAACATTTCTAACCCATGAGCTAACAGAGTGTTGTTGTTATATCCCCCAAAGCGAAGTTTCTCTCTCTCTTTCTCGTATATAAAAACGACTTAATAGAAAAGAACATTCGAAATATCTTAAAAGACACACACAGTAAAAAAAAAATATTTTAAATAATTTAAGAGAAATGAAAAAGCATTACGAGCCAGAAGGGAAACACCATCTTTCTTAATGAGCGTTTTTTTTCCTTAAAATTTAAATAAACGAAAACCAGGAGCATTAATTAATTTCCAGTGCTTTGATTTTTTTTTTTATTTGGAAAATTCTGTTGAATTTTTTTTTTTTTTGACTGAAATAGATGTAATTGTTGAAGTACGTTGTTTACAAGCGTGATTTTTTTTAAAATTATATTTGACCATGTAATATTATATAATAACACGTGAACGAGAGACCATTGTTATCAAACAAGCAAGCGAAGTGCGTGCGGGATTGCGGTTGCGCGCGCAATCATGGCCACGGAGTAAGAATTAATAGCTTTTTGATCAGCGTTTCTCAACCTTTCTGAACCTAAAGACCAGTGAAATGTCTGGAAGCATTTGACGGATCGCTTGTGTCCCGTATTATGGGAAATTCCGTTAATTTTGGTTCTTCCGATTTTTATATAATAAATATTGCATTTGTAATATTTACTGAGGTCATGAATACACAGTGTTTTCATAATATGAATTATATTATGATAATTATGACAATAAATATTCATCTCACATATTTTTCAGATTCAACGTATTTTTCGCAATTTTTCTGCGATTTTATAACAATTGGTGATTGTGCCTACTTCTGGCAACGTTTCTGATGACAATGAGCGATGCCTCGTATTTTACCTATTTAAGATACCAGTGTACGTATTCTACTCAACGAAATATGGCGATCTTATCATTTGGATATTTCCCCCTTTGAAATACATATTTGTTTACTGCGATTTGTGAGTGTAGCAGTCCTTCATTTCCCCCGTCCTGCAGCAATTAGCAAATTGAATTTTTTGACTAAATTTAGCGATACCCATTATTTAACGCATCCCGTAGGATCGCCATTCCCGACATTTTCCAAGATGATGTATGTTGAATCCAAGTATGAAGGTATAATTTTTATTTGAACCCATATGGGAAGAAAGTAACGTCAATTACAAAAAGTTGAATAATTTTTCATTCAATTAGAATTACGTTTTAATAGAATTAATTTTATCAAGTCTGCTTGCGGACCACTTATACCATGGTCGCAGACACACCACCTCTGCTCCTTACAACAGAAGTTGAGAAACAATATAAATAATTTAAGAAAAATTAAAACGCGTTACGAGACACAGAAGGGAAACACCATCTTTCTTTAATGAGTGTTATTTTTTCTTAAAATTTAAATAAACGGCTGCTATACTGCATCACTGCAGAATTTCTTGACCAAGCTCAAAGCCTGATTTACGAAAATCGTTCATTGTCATCCGTTATGAAACTGTTTCCCAAATTTTGCTTATCATTCTTATGCTATCAAGGAAATATACATTCATTTACGTATTACAATCTGAACATTCCGATACTTTCCATATTCTAAATGACGACAAAAAAGTTTTCAATGATCAGAAATGATGCATTTCAGCTGAAAAACAAGAGGAAAACATACTTTCAAACTTTTAAATTTGTTGTTTAACAACTTCATCGAGAAAAGCAAACTTCATCGGCTTCTTGTAGAAACTTTCCAAAATAAATTTGCCCATACAAAAATATCATGATTTATCCCTCCAACTTCTCGAATTATCCAAAAAAATTGAAAAAGTTCGAATTAAACGAGAAATTTCGACATTAAATTAGATAGAAAACTCGAGAAGAGTTCGTAAAAGTTCGGATTTAACCAGATCCTTTAATGTAAATGTAATTGTTGAAGTACGTTGTTTGTTTACGGGCGTGATTTTTTTTATTTCGTCGTGTGTTGTATAACACGTGCACGAGAGGCCATTGTTATCAAACAAGCAAGCGAAGTGCGTGCGTGATTGCGGTTGCGCGCGCAATTATCGCCACGGAGTAAGAATTAATAGCTTTAGATGATACAACTTAATTCTCGAGTTTGCTGTAATGACTCTTGTGTAATGATTCACGAGCTCTGCAGCAACACTCATGAGCATTTACCCCCCCCCCCCATTCCGACCCATCATCATCATTATTTTCCGTAGCGGCTTTTGCATCATCATCATGTTAGCGAGTAAAAGTTATGGCTCGAGAGTGTAATATGTTGTTTAAAATACCCTTCTTATCCCACAAAATAATAATAATGATATTGTTCAACAAGAGAAGAAAAAAAAAGTGAATATAAATTGTTTATTTGTATATCCTATAAAAATACCTTGTTATTATCAGATTAATTTTCTATTTTTGCCATCGTTAACAGGTTGCTAATCCCGACGTCGATCGAAAGACTTTATGGGGTTTAATTCCTGTGTATAAAAGTTTTTAACGAGCCTGGGATTATTCGTCTTAATTCCGCGGATCATTCTCGTCTTCTGGATTATAAAGGATTGAATGTATATATTGAAGGGATTTCTTACCTTTTAACATCGTGGAAAAACTATGCCCTAGTACGTATATGCTCAACCGCTGGTCTGCGGACCCTCGGAGGCATCTGATCCGACCCGTGACCTCAAATTTGATTTTATAAACTAAGTAATGAACTAAGCAACACGTTTTCAGACCACTTAATCACTTATGTGACCCATGGAATTTTACAGATCCTCGCGGCACATTCTTATGTCACTTAAGTGACTCACGGCACGTATCCAGATCTCCCAATTGACCCGCGAAACAGTTCCAAATCACTTAAGTGACCCGCAACACATTTCCAAATCACTAATGTGGCCCTCGACACGTTTTCAAACCAATGAAGTAGCCCTCACTTCTTAAAAGGTTGAGGAACCTTTGTTCTAGTAGAAAAATCATTTAAAAATATCATTTAACCAATTGATTTCCTTCAAATTTCGCACATATTTTTATTGCATACGTTATTCTATGCTAATAAAATGTTGTACATATCTCTATTTCTACTGAAAAGGGCTCCTCGAGTCAGAAAAGACTGAGAACTGCTGGCATACACCATGCACGCTGAACCCATGGCCCGTGGGCTAGATGTGGCCCGCGACCTCAAACCTAATTTTGCAAATATGAACTAAGAAGCAAATTTACAGAACACTTATATGACCCGCGGCACGTTCCGAGATAACTTGAGTGACCCGCAACCGCAGCACATTCCCAGATCACTTAAGGGGCCTTCGGCATATTTAGAGATAACTTGTGTGACCCTTAGGATATTTACAGATCACTTACGTCACTTGCGGCACAGTTTTAGAGCACTTAAGCGGGTCGCGATGCAGGTCCACATAGCTCGAGTGACCAACAGCATATTTTCAGATCACTTAAAGGACCAGCACCATATTTATTATCACTTAGGTGACCCGCGGCAGAGTTCTAGATCACTTTTGGGTGTCCTGCGGTGTAGTTGCACATCACTTAAGTTACCTGCAGTGCTGTTTCACATAACTAAAGTGGTATATTTGTATACGGTATATTTATTGAGTAGCTCGCGGCAAAGTTCCAGAGCACTTAAGCAGCCCGCAATGCAGGTCCACATCACTCAAGTAGCCCGCCACGCATTCCCAGATCACTTCAGTGTCCTGCAGCACATTCCTAGATGTCTTCAGTGGCCTGCAGCACATTCCTAGATCACTTCAATGGCCTGCAGCACATTCCTAGATCACTTCAATGGCCTGCAGCACATTCCTAGATCACTTCAATGGCCTGCAGCACATTCCTAGATCACTTGAGCTATCCGCGGCACATTTACCGACCACTTAAGTGACCCGTGGCTTATTTACAGATCACTTAATCGGTGCAGTTCCACATCACTCGAGTTACCATCCGCCCCCAGGTAAGTAGTCCGCACTCTCCTAAATGTTGAACAGCACCTTGGCATATCCGTTCAAAAATATGTATATCGATTTCGAAATAAATCGATGGTTAAATAATATTCTGTAATGATATTTCCCCTAGAACATGGTTCTTCACCATCTTAAAAGTTAGCGGGTGGGGTAGACCCCTTAAGACATTCAGGATTTTCCTGTTGGGGTCTTTGTCGTTTTAACAGCACGGATATCGACAGGAACAATTATTTAACGCGACTAAGAATTTATTTGAAATAATATTATGCCACGAATTTAGCGTGTCACGCATTCATCGCCGCGTGTCACATATCCATCCGCCCTTGACATTTTTAGGTGCCCGCGTACAAGAAAAGGTGCTTTTTATTTCTCATTATTATCAGCGGTTCGGAAATTGTCCGAAACAAAGAAAAGAATTATCCGGGAAAAAAAAAAATAATAATAAAATAAATAAAAAGCAATCTCCGAGTCACAGTTTGGGGATAGTAATAATAGAAAAAAAAATCCAGTATATATATATATATATATATATATATGTGAAGGTTAGCACGGGTGATATACCTAACCTTAAAGCGCGTTATCCGCACACACGCTCGCTCGCATTCACACAGGGCGTTCATTTCTGACTAAAAATGGCGGTTTTTTTCTCTTCCATATTTTTGTACTGATGGGGAGGGGGGGGGGGTGGTATAAGTTGGATACCCTCACCACGTCTACCTTTTGTTTACGTTCGCCCTTGCCTCGGTTGCCTTAGAAACTCTAAAAGGACAGTAAAAAAAAAAAATTGGACGCCACTGGCTGGCCCAATAAACCGAAGGGGCAGGTATAGGGCCCAGAGACGGCAGCCCAGTGTAGTAATAATAATAATAATGAAAGAGAAAGAAACTAGCTTTTTTTTTCCCCTACTATACCAGAGGACAGACATGTTAGCAATCAGGCCACGCCCTCTGCTCTGATGGTGGTTTTTTTATTTTTCAGAAAAACTTTTTTTTTGTGTGTGTGTGATCTCTCTCTGTGTGTTGTTTCTTTTGAGTATGTTTCAGTTTGACGGAAAAACTGGCACGGTCAGTTCGGATTTCCTGTGCGGTTTCCAAAAAATTAAGCCCCGAAATTTCTGATTAATTATTGGAATTTTTGTTTTGCAATTTTTTTTTTTTTTTTGAAGCATTTATTGCTAGATGTAGGTTTTTTTGTTTAGAGAGAAATGAGTCGTGTGAGTTTGGAGTACACGCGCCTAAAAAACTCATGGCCCGCGGGTTGAATGTGGGCCTCGCAGTCATCAGATGTGGCCCGCGGCCTCAAACTTAATTTTGTAAAAATGAACTAAGTAGCTCATCGGATTCCTTGATTGAGCCGCGACACATTTCCAGACCAATTATGTGGCCCGCGGCGCATTCCCAGGCTAAATAAATGTGTGGCCCGCAGCACATTTCTAGACCACTTTTGACTGACTCGCTGAAAATTTACAAATCTCTTAGGTGAACCGCGACACATTCCCGCCACTTAAATGACCCGCGGCATATTTTCACATCATTTAAGTTACCCTTTGGTACTGTTCAGGATCACATCATGCACTGGGGGGGGGGGGGGGCATGATGTTGAGATGAACCTGTGTAAAACCTCCACAAGTGGAAAGCTCGCTGTGTGAAATCTAGAGCAGGGGGGGGGGGGTGTAGAAAAAGTAGAAAGGGTCAAAGTAAAAATAAAGTAAAGGGTCATAGAGGAATACATTCAATAAATAGAAAGGGTCTTGCTCCTGGTTGGGAACCCTGAACAAGACAGTGGGGCAACGAGACAAAAATATGATCAAAGAGATCAATGGACGAAAAAAGTTGAGCATAACTGGTCTGTCTAAACCATAGTTTCCCGACCATTTTTGTCCCATCGTCCCCCGGGGGCGTTAACGCCCACGTTGGGAATCACTGGTCTGAACCGAGGCACTTATGGTCTCTGGTGCTGATGACAGTTCTGGTTTTTTTCTCACTGCTCTCTGCCGCTTCTCTCCCCCCCGCCCCCCGTTAGCCACATTTCTTGGCTAATCCGATTTTCACGCGGGGCACTTTAGGGTATCCCAGAACCACTAGAAAGCCATGTGGCCCCAGGTTGTGATTCCCTGATTCCAGGAGCATGGGCCCTTTGAGTGATATTTCTAACTATCGCGGGCCGTAATGAACTTAAATGGTTGCAAACTTTCCCACCGAATCCCACAATGAAAATTTCAAACAATGGTAGGAATCACTGGTGTCGGGCGAGCCCCACTTTCCCGAAGTCAAACAGGGTTTTCTAATGACTGCTTTTTGTTTTATGCATATTTTATTTGAATTTTTGTTTGTTGTTTTAATATTTTTTGAAATCTGATTTCAATAGTGGCAATTCCAAACAGTGTTTTATTACGAAAATGCAGTTTTTACAGAAAGGGTAAAAATTTGAAACGGAGCCCCACAAAATGTTCAGACCCGAAAAATCTCCGAACTCACTGAATACGGCCCCAAACAGGATCACCATTTTTCTGTTTCATACGCCCCCTTCCCCCGCCACCACGTTAGATTTTGATCCAGAAATATAGATTTGTGTCACCATCTGGAATACGCATATTTTTCTTTAACTACTTTCAAACAAGTATAGAATGGCATCTGATTTTAAATATTTGAAGTTTGATAACATTCGGTTTAGCTTTGCGGGCCTGTTCAGATTTATTCAAGGGCCACAGGTTGAGAGCCTGTAATTATTTACGCGCGATCACGGCAATATCGTGGGAGTTTTGTGTGCGTGTCGTGGGGATTGTAATTCGGTTAACCTAGGAATGCTATTGAATGACCTATTGACACTGGTGATTGGCCTTTATGGGAGTGGTTGTTGGAGTTGGAGACCAGAAAGAGAGGAAGTTTCATGTTGCAGCAGTATCGGAAATCAACATGAACGAAAGAAAAACACAAGTATCAACAAGACTCGTTTATGGATCTTATTTGAAATCGCACGTCGTTGTCGCGGCTAATTTATTTTGAATTATTACGTGTTGAAAAAGAAAAAAAAAAGGGGTGACCACTACCACCACTTGGTGGTGAAGGAAAAGAAAAAAGATCTCCCAAGTTCACTTGGTGTACAAATAGAAGAGCGTGTGTGTGAGAGAGAGAGGGCTTTGGTGTTGGAATGTGGCATCAATCATGGCTTGATGGTATGGCTCTACCCTCCATTCCTCCTTGTCCTTCATCATAATCTCCTCCAGGGCATCAACTCTAGTGACAAAGAGGGACTGTGGTATCCCAGACAGGGTTGTCTACCCAAAAAACTGTTGCTGATGCTCTCTGCTCTCTTGTGTGTGTGTGTGGGTGTGCTCTTGGAATGGTGTGCCATCTTGCTGTTGTGCTAAGATCCAACTTAAACCTCATCCTCTCCCTGTCTGCTGGTTACTTTTTCTTTTACTTATCTCTCTATCTAAATCTTTTTTTTTTTTTTGCTTTAACTTTTGCACTGGATGTGGTGAAAGGGCTATGGCTTGGCACTTGGGGGATGGAGGATGCTTTCTTGCTTTTTCCCTTGGTGTTTTTTTTTGGCTGCCCGTGATCCTGGGTGGGAGCCCATGTGTATTTCTTATGTCTTCACTTCCTGTTGAGGGAGATAAAAGTCTATATGGTGGACAAAAAAAGAAAGTGAGAAACTTCAAGAAAGGGCAAGAGGATAGTTTTTAACTGTTAACAGAAGATGGGAGAAAAATATATATTGTACAGACAGAGGGCTGAACTTTCAATTACTCCAGTTTCATATAGGTCTGTCTCCTTTAGGGATTTGTCATTATTCCGCCTGACGTATGATTAGCAGCTGATCTGTTCTGTGTTAAGCATCATCTCTGACAAGTTAATGTCCATGATGAATCACGCGTCATCTACACACCATTTTTACGACCTTTAAGGTCGTTGAAGATTATAAAGCCCTCTAGTGTTGGTGACTGTCACCTGCATACATTTCAATCCTGACCTTTCTATTTGACATTATGCTACAAACAAATATCGACCCCGACATTAAAAAAAAAGAATATATCGCAATTCACGCCACGTATGTATCTATCTATCACTTGGGATGATTGCGAACATTGCGCATGCATCCGGGTTCGTTATTTTTTGTATGCTAATACGTCTGGAGGAAATATAATATATATTATTAAAACCGAAGACAATATCGAAAAGAGCTTGAATGTTTCTTATCGTTTATTTGAACACCGAGAAGGTGTTACTCGGAATCGTCGGTGTTTTTTCGCATGTACGTGCGAAAAGTTGCGTTCTCTTTTGAATAGGCCTGTTGAGAAAGAGATGGAAGGAATCTTAGTGAGTCTTCTTTAAGTATCTGTTGTAACTGTGATTTGGTAAGGGGGTTTTTTTTTTCTCGACGAGGAAAGAAAAAGAAATCATCTTTCCTCTTAATTCACGGCGTGACAAGAGCCCTTTGAAGCGGCTTCGCGGGTTTTGATCAAGCTGTTTCTTTTCTTACTTTTTCCTTCACTTTCATTCTTCCTTCCCTCTCCCGTTCAAGAAAAAAAAAAGAATGAAGAAAGTGAGAGACCACCTTAAGTTAACGAGGAAAAAGTGCTAGCTTTAAAAATCTCTTTTTACTTTATTTATTTATTTTTTTATTTTTTTGCGAGGCGCTAACGCCAGTTGTGTCACACGCCTAGTTGATTTCCGAACAAACGAGTAAATAGAAATACCGTTTTTCTTCAGGATCGAGCAGGAGGAGGACAGGGATTCTTGTATGTGTCTGTATCGTTAGCATACATACCTTTCTTCTAGAAAATACTTTCCAGTATTTAGAATCCAGCTTCTTACACTTTTTTTTCTTGGAAAAAAACAAATTAGGTTGATAAACTAGTTTACGTCAAAATTATTCAAAGTTTAAACACCATCTTGCGAAACTGTGGTCATTGTTGGTGTGCTTGAATGTGTATTTCTTGTCTAGGTTTGTTTGTTGTATGATGACCAGATAGATGATTGATTTTAAGAGAGGATTCAAGTTCCATATTGAATAAATCCTTAAAAACATTATTAGAAATCTCGTTTGTCTAATAGTATTTAAAGATGACTACAGAAAGAGTCATGACGAAGCACATAAATTATTATCTGGATCCAGAGGTTTCGAACGTTTTAGTTCATGCGGTACCTTTGATTGTTATTCAAACAAACACGAATATTTTACAAATATATGATCAAAGGTTTTTTGGCACACAAAGGTCCACGGACTCTTGTGCCGGGACAGAGTCCGACAGAGCCAGGAAGCCCCTTTGCTGTAAGATTAAGGCCACGAACCCCTTTACAGAATTTCAGCATATAATAATATAAAATCAATAAGTTAGTTGTTATCTCACCCAAGCTCATGGACCCCCGAAACGTCTTCATGGACTTCTGGTTAAGAGCCATTGATATATAAATACCGTACTTTTATCGTGATATTAACGAAAAAATTTACAGTCGTTAATTTTACACTCAAAACTACTCAGAAATACCCAGGGTTCGCAGAGCACTCGTTTGAAAGCTCTGATCTTGAATACTGTTTTCTAGTTCTGAAGACCGATTCAGTCAAATACCGAAAATGCCAAAGACCTTCTTGGCCAGTGGTTCTCAAAGTTTTCTATTTTTGCGGCTCTCTTGGTTCTAATCCGTCGTCTCCCATATTAGTCTCAAAAAGAATCACCTCAAAGTACTGAATACACATAGGCCCAATTTACTACATCAACTCCTCGTGATGACAGTGGGTGGCGATGCACACTTTTGAGAACCACTGTTATAGGCTATTTCCATACGTACAATATTTTCTTATTTACAATATTTTTTAACTTATTCGAATTTCTGCTTTGTTCTAAAACACGCCTTACTTACATCTAAGGGTTCGCTGACCACCTTCTGAAAACCACTGACCTAGACCAGTGTTTCTCAAGCGTTTTAAATGACGGAACACTTTCCTTTAGAAAACATACGGAACACTCACGACCACAGTTAACAGTTTCACAAAAACGTAACATAAATATTACGATATTAGAACCATTATGAGGTACTTATTCAATGATATATTGTGGGTTTCAGTCTCTAAACCATGTTTTTTTTAAAAATAAATACTCCAATTTAAATTTTAATAAAGTGTTAAACCAACACCATCTATAGTAGGAGGCCTCCGCGCGAAGCTCGTGCCGTCACTGAAGAAGTTGTTTCACCTGTAGCCATTGGATATACTGCAAAAAAGGTAAAAATATCGCGTGTGTGGGCCTGCTATATCCAATGGCTACCGGTGAAATAACTCGCACGGAGGCTTTAGTTAGTGTCGATTAAACTCAGAAAAACCAACACCACTACGGTCTAGGTTTGATAAACACTAATCTGCGCTCGTAAGTAGCTGGCGTCACTATCGTTATTCAAATTATTTATCTACTTTTTGTTTTCCTTTGTAATTTCTCCTAGAACGAGAATGTAACGATGATCGTAGCGGAATCCTCGATGTCTCTAGACTTTTGACATGCTGATCCATCATCCACTTGTCACGGGAGATTAATGTAACGTGACTTTCAAATCGTTCTTTATAAGATGAGCGGAATATTTATTGATCACTTTTGATATTAAATTGGTGAAACGCATTCAACAGTCGGCACAAAACCGTTTGATGGATAATTTTCGCATTCTCTTCTTTAATTTGGGAATAGCCCAGGGTTTTTCTTTCATTTCCAAGAAGAAGCTGAAACAGATTGACCCCCTACTGTATGAAACCCAGACTTATATTCCTCCTCCTCCTGCTTATACTTCAGAAGAATCTAGCTTGAGTTCCCCAACTTGGCGGCGAA
Organism: Pholcus phalangioides; assembly: GCF_987345545.1. NCBI lineage: Eukaryota > Metazoa > Arthropoda > Arachnida > Araneae > Pholcidae > Pholcus > Pholcus phalangioides. The sequence goes on along the minus strand of NW_028301625.1, from coordinate 12,981,050 downwards.
GGGGGCAAAGCATAAGAAAAAAGTAAGAAGGTTTGCTTCGCTAACTATGTAGTACTGCATTTTCTACCACCCAACAACCTTCCTTCTCGGGATGAAATTCTAAAATATAATATATGCCGCTGCTTCTTCCAGTGCCATTTGGATACTTTGCTTTCTCAAAAGTGGGATGTTACTTGTACTTTTTTTTTTGGGGTGGGGGGGGGGGTTATAAGAGGGTCTTTGCGGTTGGGGGTCAAAGTTTCTTTTCTTACCCCCACGTGCTTTGGAATGCAAAAGTCCGCAAACGAGCCCAAGCATTTGACCTCTGTCACAACTTCTCTACCAACCGACTCGAGTTTAAAAGAACATTTTTAGTACTGGAACTAACTCCCCAAGATGGCTTTTTTTTTTTGGGCAAAACGGCCTGTCAGCCGAAACTGTGTGCTATATATCAGCTGGGGGCGGGGGACCCAGAGAATTTGCAAAAAAGTCTCTTGCAACCCAATGAATTTCCAGAAAAAAAATAACCCCATTGGAATGTCTTTTGAAAATCTAAAATATACCCAGCAATAAAAGCTCTGTAATTAGCTGTTGGTTTTACTTTAAGCAATATATAGTTATTAATGGTTAATTTATAAGAGAAGTGTCACGTACTGTGTACATATACATATATATATATAATCTCCCTTTCTCTCTTTTACTTCAATGGTGTCGTAGTTTATGTCTCTCTTATGGTCAATTTTCTTTGAGAAAAAATGTCTGGAGGGAAACATCAAACTCGTATCGAGATATATACAGCATATATAGACGTATACTTTTTTTTTGGTGGGGGGGATGTTGAAATTTTGACCATTATTGGCTTTGCTGTATGTGTGTTTTCGTCATGGGTATGTATTGTGATATGATCGGGCATCACATGTAAAAAGCTGTATTTCTCGCTTTCGGAAAAGTCCCTTTAGGCGAAGAAAAATATGGGATTTTTTCTTGTGTGGAATAAATGTAAGAAAAACCGATTTCTCTTATGGTTGTTGGAAAGAAGTGAAGTGGCTACGAGAGATGATGCGTTTAGATTTTTATTTTATTTTTCAACTTTGGCAGAGAGAAAAAAGAAATAACCTCGACAGCAGATCAGGTAGCCACCACCATCTCTCGGTATTACGTACTGTACCTATAATAAGAAATAGGACATTCATTGCTGTGTGTGTGTGTGTGTGTATCCTCATATGTTGTAGATGTTTGCTCGAGTGCATCCAGTGGGTTCTGAAAAATTCGTGCGTGCCGCACACTGTAAACTTCTTTTTTTATATATAATATATTTTTTTGGTGGATTTGCGTGACTTCAAATTTACGGTAAAATTGGTCGTTTTATTTTTTTTTCCTTTTCCTACCGTCGCGGATAGTAGCAAGCACAAGCGAAGTCTTAGCGCCATTTTCTGTTCCGAGAGAGAAAAAAAAAGATCTAAAATAGGAGAGGACATTATTTTTATATATTTTGGCATCGCTTCTGTTCGACGTTTTTTCTGTTCGACGAAAAATGTATAGGCCTCGCCACACGCGCCTGTGTAACTTGCATAATCGGTATCTTGATTAATGGGATGGGCGAAGACCTGGTCATTGAATACTATATAGATTATCTCATGAAATATCGTCGTAAAATCTGAAATTGGTGTATGCTTTGAAACTGTCGCTGGCCACCTGATGAGCTAAACGAAATATTTGATGTAGTAAAGAGTGCAGGTGTGCTTAAAATTTTTTGGAGAGTGCGGGCCGTGGAAGCAGGGCCGTAACTAAGATTTTTGCCGCACGAGGCAAACATTATTTGGGCCCCCCCCCCCCACAACTTTAAAATTCGATAATTTTATAACGGTGTTCTTTGTTCCTACCTAAAAAATTGCCACCCCCCTAAATTTTGCCTTCCGGGGCGGTTGCTCCCCTCTAGTTCCAGCCTTGCGCGGAAGTGAAAATTACCTTTCGCGAGCCACAATAAAATATAATTTATAATTTTCCTTTTTTTTTTCAATTGATATCCGAATGCATTGATATTGCGTTATGCAAGAATGCATACATTATATAGACTTAAATATTCTTATATTAATTTAGTCATAATTACCTTTTTTACTGTTTGAATTAAGATTTGAATTAATTTTCTTAATTTTTTTTGTCATTTCCTCTTTCCATTATTTAGTTTTGAGCTTTAACTATGAAATAGGAAAATATAAAAATTAGTATTGGGGGGGGGCGAGGAACTTGTACATATATATCACGAAGTGGGCTCCTCCGAGGAGCCATAACTATAGCATGGAAGGTGTATTTGACGTTCGGGTAAAGAGGGTGCCAAATTCAAAACTTTAAGAAAATTGCCATATGCAACCATCTAAAATCATGGGGGGGGGGATACAAAAACAGACATTTGCCCCGGTGACTACAAGCATTTTAGTTTTCTAGTTGTGGGCCAACTAGGGAGAGTTGGAGACTTCAGTGCCCCGAACCAAACAAAGGGCCTCAAATTATTGAAGGCTTTCCAATTCTTAAAATTACTCCTTTCACCAATTCTGAATTTTTATCAATTCAATACTATTTATGAGAGTTATTTCTTACAATTATTTTTCCTATTTTTAATTGATCAATTTCAAATTCTCATTAGTTTTGCAAATACTTTTTTTATTAATTTAAAAATTATCTACAAAGCTGAATTTTCATCGATTCGAAATTTTCATTAGTTTTTGTGTTGATTTACATTTAATTGTGTGTAAATTTTTTTTGTATGGATATTTCTCATCAATCCTGTGTATTAAGTAAAGATATATGAATTTTTGTATGCCGATTTCCCAATCGGGGCAAAAGTGACCCTAATCATTTTGGGCCCCGAAATTGTTGAGAACGCCGTGCCCCCCGCTAATATTTTAGCACCAGGCCGTGCGTCTGGGAAGGACGTCCCTGGCTGATTTAGTTGAATTTTTTGTAACGAACTAAAATTGAGTTTTAGTGTGAGAGCTGCATCACGAACCGCTTAAACTTTCTGGTACTCTGTCGCTGGTCACTCAAGTGACCTGTAAATGTGCCTCTTAGTTCATTTTTACAAAATTAAATTTGAGGTCGCGAGTCAGATGACTCAGAGGGTTACATTAGGCTCGCGAGTCATTGGTTCACCATGTATAAAGTAAGGCATTCTTTGTGGCAGTCAATCTTCGAATTTCATAATGTTTTGTTAGCCCACCCGTAAGACCTTGGTGCAGGAATTGGAAGATTTAGCATTAGATATATGGAATATTATTCGTATTGTAATTGTAGTGACTTTGTGCTCGACTTCCTCATTTCTAACGTCACCATCAACAATACGCCCGTCACCAACCTCACTCGCCATCAGAGAAGGGTATGGTACAGTATATGTTATGTGTATATTCCCTCATATCCCCTCTGCTTCTTCCCACAGCTAGATCCAGCGGCTAGATACTTCGCTTCCCGTTTTACTTCCCTTGTGCCAGAACTCTTCCCTAGGAATGAGGAAATTGAGATTGTGCGATCCGGGAAGGAGTGTAGCTACTGGAAAAAGAGGAAGAGGATGGATATATATATATATATATATATACCGTGGAAACAGGATTGCCTAACCATCCACCATCCACCATGGCACCGATCTAGCTGCTTGCCGTGTATCTGTTACTAGAGGAGAAACTTTCGCTTGAGGCCAGAGGCACCGGTGAAATCCGTAGAAGGTCCGGAAATTGAAAACGTAGCAACGTATAGGAAAGCATCGGAGGCAGTAGCAATAGCAAGCAGCCAAGCCAAAGCAAGCCTGAATCTCTCACGCCTAGATTTCATTCTAAACACCATGTTCCTAGAAACGGACTCTTTAACGTGGGCGATAATGATTTTTTAGCGATTTTCCACTGTACATTTCAGGCTGCCTTCTGTGTATGTGTGTGTGAGTGAGGCGAGAGAGGAGAAATTCCTAGTCGCAGTTTATACGTCATTTTCTTTCGGTCTTAGAAAAACTAGGATGTAGATCCTCTTTTTTTCCGTTACTTTTACGAATGAAAAGTGTATTTGAAGTTTGGAATCAATCGATATTTTTGGATGGAGAACAATTTTTTCTAACACTAAGGGATTTCCAACAAATCGACATTTTTTTAAAATCTTATTTATTACATAGATCTAATGAAACCCGTTCGAGTGTGAATTTATGAGGTAATATCTCTGCTGGTGTGACAGAATTAAACGAAGCTGCATAAAGCCGGGTCCACACTCGCGAAACTTTGCAGCATAAAAATAGGTTTTGAGGTGTGGCTCTCACCAGCGCGGGCGATTTAAATGGTCGATTTTGCGTAGCCACACCGCTAAACCAGTTTTTGCGCTCCAAAATTCTGTGGAGTTCTGCAAATGTGGACCTGACTTCAGAGCCCCGTTTATATGGGAAATATTGCGGTAGCACTGGAAGGTGACTCTTTTTGGAACATGACTGACATCTGCCTAATGACTTTTTTCCATACGGGAAAAATGGGGAGCAAGCATCGCCCCCTATTTCTTGCGGATCTTTGAGGGTTATAACCTCGTTTTCCATAATACTTTGTGCGCACGAACCTCTGCTTACTTCAGTAATGAAATGCCGGTCCATGTAAACGGGTTTTAGCGAAAATCCTTGAACCCAGTTTTAAACGGGATTTTTCCCACTTCCCATGTAAACGGGCCATAGAAGTCACTATACGTTCCACCCACGTATGGGTTTAGTGCAGAATGGTTGTCTTGAGAATAATAGGCTACACCTACTTCGGTTCTCAGGGTCCGAATCGTAGCTAGAGTAAAATTACCATTTACCAGCCATTCGGAATGTAAGCCTAATCTTCGGAATTCAAGCAGTAGTTTCCAGTGTAATAAACCCTGACCGTGAGAAACGACTGTGGTGTGTCATAGATTGTAGCTAATGTATGCGTAGACACACACTAACTTAATGCTAGTTAATTCTTAAAAGTGACTTGAATAAAGTGATGTAATTGGGATGTCGATCAAGACCTCACGAACCCAAATTAGGGCACACACATGGAACGCATTCCAGTGCTTCAATAAGGAATATGGTGCTCGCTAGCAACAGATTGATTGTAAAGGCCTGGTGTGGACTAGTGAAAAGTCACATTGGTGAATGATTGATGCTGTTAGATTTTTTTGGCGTAGAACCTTATATCATTTTCGTGCTGAATCATTCTGCACAAAGTTCGTGCCATCGCAAATAGCACTGAATTAAATGCAAGTCCAACGGAAAAAATGCTGGGTCACTAGTCATGATGACTTTATGCAGCTTGCTCAACGCAAATTTCATGCCTGAAGAAGTTGGATGCCTACGGTGATTCCGTGGAACGGGCATATTCTGACTTTCCAATAGATTGTTTTGCTTCTGCTGCACCAGGAGAAATACATTCATCCGAATCGGTTTAATTTAATCGATCCTTACATTTGAGAAAATATTCAGTATTCATCATTTATTTTTTTGCTCAATGTATAATATTATTGTAGTCATAATGGATACAAAACGAATGGTGAAGCAGTGTTACGTCACAATAGTCGTGATTGGTTGGATTCGAAAATTGTGTTTCCTGGTTGCCGCCTGTAAAAGATGATGATGGTGTTTCTCTGGTTGGGAACATGACCAATGGAATCGTATTTTTTTTTCCGTTTATTTTAATGTTTTGCCCTCTCTCTTTTTCCTCTGTCATTTGGGGTTGCCATAGCACAGACTGAATAATGATTATGCCCTTGGTGGATACGTTCTTTTTCCTTCTCTGTTTTGCCGATGGACGAGCGAACATTGAACATTTCCTAACTCAGTGTTTCGTGTTATCCCCCTCCCTTCCATGTTGGGTTATTTAAAATGTATCCATGTATATGCAGGGGTAATGATACATATACTTGAATATGCTTATGTGTGAGTTATAGAACGGCCATACCTGTTCGGTTGAGTTTTATACGTGATAATTGATCAGTGTGTGTTTGGGATTCGACCCGAATCAGTGAGTTTTCCAAAAAGCAGTCCGCGGCAGAGGCATACGCAGGATCAACCTTTTGAGAGGTGGAGGGTGGGGAAAGAATCTTTTTTCCAAAGAAATTTCGAGAGTTCGTTACCTCTTCGAAAGTAATTTTGAATTAAGAGATTTATTACGATACTTTTTTTTTTATAAAAGTTTTTTTTCTTCGATATTTTATTTATTTATTTATTTTTGCAAAACTTGAATATTTTTTCAACTTCTGATCGTCTGGGGGGGGGGGGGGGCTATCCCCCTTCCTATCGCAGTGTGTGTTTCAGAGAAGAAAAAAAATATTATATAAAATTATCATGTTTGACTCTTTTATAACATCAATAATTGGCGATTCCGTCCTTGGATATAACGATGCATTTTTCTTTGTTATTTCGCATTATTTATCGTAATTAGGAAGATAATGGAACATAATGGATAATACGGAACATTTCGTAATTTTGCCTTTTCTGATTTTTTTTATAAAAACAGTTGTGTCTTGCCACCGAAGCTTACTTTTTTAATTCGTAATACTTACGAAAATCGGAGATGAAGATAATTTTTGCATAGTTTATGAATTATTTTATAATCACATTGACTATGATTAAAAATACTTATCCATATATTTGCCACATGTTAAATTTTTTCTGTGAAATGCATTTTATATATATATAAACTACCGTTGACAGTTACACATAAGGAATGATCGGCAATATATATCGCCGATATTTTAAGAACTGTCGATGCTCTCCCCGTATTTGTGATCCGATTTCCCGACCAAATATGGTCACCCTAATCATAATGAAATAACAACTCCGTAAATTTTCAACTTCAATAACTTCATCATTTGATTGCATATAATAGAAATTTTTCACCAAAAAATGTTTTGAAAACGCCAACCTCAGTTTTAACGACAAAATTTCGCGGAATCTTTGATGACGCGCGCGCGCGCGCGTTATAACTGAGTTTCACTGTATAGCAGCGTTTCTCCGTTATTTAGGTCCGAGATTCAGTATAATGTCTGAAACGGTGTTTCTTAACCCTTTTCCACTCATGGCGCCCTATGGATCATATTTTCTTGTCGTGGTCCCCCCTATCTTATTCAAAGAGCTCTACCCTCATCCGGGAGCGAGACCCTTTCTACTCAATGAATTGATTTTCTTGGTAAATTTACAAAAATGAACAAAAATTTCAAATATAAGTTCGGTTTCCGGACCCCTAGAATAGAGTCCATTGGTGCTTCCCTCTTATCCTGGTTCTGTGCAGGGAAGTCCCTACCTTATGGTGTTCCGGGTAAAGTGATGTTCGGGAGGGCCCTGTGCTGAAAGTAATAGCTTACATATTTTGTAAACTTACTTTCGAAAATCAGTATCTGGATCTTGTTTAATAGGCCCCTAGTGACATGAAGCCGCCGGGCCACGCCTAGATAGGCCCATGTATTAAGATGGCTCTGATTCTATGTGCAGTTCTGTTGGATATCTGAAGTTAATCACAATTTGTTCTTTCCCCCATGTCTAACGTGAAAGTGTTATTTGTTTACATCTGATTTTTTTCTCACAGCTTAGTGCACCCCCAGATTATCCCAAGGGATTACCCTTAGATTATCTCCGTCACTAACTTTTATATGGTTTGTCCGTTCCCGTTTATAGTAGGCCTACTTGCCTACTTATCTCCTTTGTCCTGTGATCCTATTTATGAGGTATTATGATATAGGCAGTGTTTACATGCCCAATACACAACTATCAAAAAACACAACACTAGAATTTTAAGTGAGGGAGTTCATTGATAATTGTCGCGCGTGATATCGGATTATTCAGTGTGTGCGTCCGAATCGCGGTCGTCAACTGGACACTTTTGTGATTACGATTTCACCATAGGTTCCGGTCTAATTAGTCACCGCGAACGTGGAGTGATCGTGAAACTAGATATTTAGGAACTTTTCGTGCTGAAATCTGCAGTGTGTCTTAGCTGTCACGCAAGAGGTGACTAAGCTTGTAATTGACATGTCCGGAACTGGACAAAACGCATGCCAAACGGGTCTTGCTTACAACAAGACCCGTTTGGCATTTACTACTACTACTTAGTAGTATCAGTCATCATGAATAGCCAGAATTTAGATGATTCTACCCTAGTTCAGAGGTTTCCAATGCAAAAGAACTCACACAGCCCTTGATGGTTATGAGGTTGTTCCGCAAAACCCTTAATAGTTATCAGACCGATTCACGAGACCCAAACAAATTTTGAATATTTCTCTAATATACAGTGCTCAGTATAGTTCTCGTAAATTTTACGTTTCAAGAATCCTCACTCCTAGTGGATAAAAAGTTTCCAAAAAATTCGATTCTTTTTCAACGACTTATGAACTCCTAACAAAACGGAAAATAGCAATTACTATTGTTTGTCTGTCGGACAGAGTTGGTATCATTTTCTGGTTTGAAAATTCAGTTAAAAAATACTTAAAATTTTTTTAAACAATTAAAAAAAAGACCATAGTGACTGCCAGTTTTAAGCAAGAAAGCGCATAATTCTCTGGAGGATTTCAAATGTTTATGGCCGCTGATTGGACATGGCAAGTGCTGATTCCACAGTGAAAAGCATCCGGGTGTTATTTGGGATGCGGAGTGTCAATATTTACTAATTTTCTTCCCCACATACAGTGATTGTGAATCGAAGAATATTTTCCATATACTTTGCTCTATGCTATTAAACGTAAGAATAATTTTAAGAAACTAAATAGCAGTGCCATAAACTTTGTGAATTCTTCTCATCATGTGAATGACCGCAGTCCTTTGACCGACGAGGTTAGAAGACAAAACCACTGGAATTGCTGTTTCTCAGATATTGAGTCCTCAAAATGGTCCGAATGTTTTTAAATGACACAGTACTTCGGTACAATTCATAATAAAGAGTATCAAAAACAAAAAGATTTTTGCTTGGAAAGCTTTCCGGGATTTTGAAGGGTTCAGTGACGTTTGATTCCGTGGAACCTCAAAAAAAAAGCTCTCGTGGAACACTGATTCGAACCTATGCGATAATAAATACTTGGCCAACCCATGGGCCAAATGTGTCTCGGAGTCATCTGATGTGGGCCCCGACCTCAAACCTAATTTTGTAAAAATGAAGATCACTTAGTGGCCCGCGACACATTTACAGGCCACTTTCATTGGCCCATGGCACATTCCCAGATCGCTTAAGCAGCCAAGATGAATTTATAGATCATTTAAGTGACCTCGGGTTCTGTTCCAGGTCACTTACTTCGCTCACGGTAAATTTACAGATCATTTGAGAGATCCGCGGCATATTATCACTTCAATTAAGTGGTCCAAAGCACATTTCCAGATCACTCAAGCAGCCCGCGAAGAATTTATAAATCACATAAGTGACCCCCACAACATTTGAAGATCATTTAAGTTGCCCGCGGCACATTTACAAATCACTAAAATGACTTCGCACACATCCACAGATCACTTAAGAAGCCCGCGGCACATTAACACCTGAGGGATCTCATATCTTTCAACAAGGAGAAAAACTATGTAGAGAAATGTCATTTTAAAAATATTACTTAACCATTGATTTCTTTCAAGTTATTTACCCATATTTTTGATTGTATATGCTATCCTATGCCAGTATAAAGTTCGCGCACCAACCCCCTTAAAAAAGTATGAGACCCCTTAGGTGACCTGCGCAGAGTTGCCAACTGCTACGGATTGTCCGTAGTTTCTACGGACGGCCGCAATGGACTACGGAGCTACGGGAGACACTACGGAAATCGGTGTAAAAAATCGGATCTTTGAGCTTCTCTCGTGGTGTTTTACTTATTTTTTATTATTATTTTTATAAAATTGCATCGACCTTTACCGTAACGATGAATTCGTATACGCATGTGGGAGAGTTCGAGAGAAGACAACAGCCGATCTGTTTTGTCTGTGCAATCTGTAAAGCCGCATCTAAACCCAGCCGCTCTACCAACACCTTCTATAGCAGAAAGCTTCGGCGCGAATCTCGTGACGTCATGAAGCCGTCAATTTCACCTATAGTCATTGGATATACTGCAAAAGAAGTAAAGATATCGGCCTGCTATATCCAATGAGCTACAGGTGAAATAACTTCTTGAGTGACGTCACGAGCTGCGCGCGGAGGCCTTCTGCTATAGAAGGTGTTGGCTGTACTCGATGCCCAAACGCACAAAAACCATTTTTTCCCCTCAAAACCGCCCCACGATGTGGGCTAAAAACAAAATGGTTCAGCGCTGCGGGTCCGGACCCGGCTTCATTTGCATAGTGCATGGTCGAGCTCGTGGAACTTGCGTCTGAAAGAATGTTTCGCCGTAGGTGCCGTAGGAGCTCTGATAAGAAAAAAACGGGGATGGGGGGGGGTGAGGTCTAGAGTTGCTAGACGTCCGTATATACGGCCAAAGCCTCCTAGATACTACTTCTGGGGGGCTTTGGTACGGCCCACGAGGTCGTATGCGGTTTGGGATTGCATTGAATATTCATGAATTATTAAGGGACTGCAACTTCGTAACGTTGCTTCTGGAGGTGGGGGGGGGGGACTCATGTGGCCTGAGCCCTATACGATCCAGTGCCACTGAGGTGCTGTATTTTTAATGAACTTTGAATTAAAATTTAAAAAAATATTAAATTTTGGAGTGATTATTTTTTTTATTGTGCAATGATTATGTTGTCCTAGGGGGTACCCCACCCATCGCAAAGCTGAACATTCATCACTACTGACGAGCTTTAAGCCAATGTTGGCATGTCTGCCTGCGGCACATTTACCGATCACCCAGTGGCCTGCAATGTCCAAAAAGTTGAGCACCCTTGCCTTATAGAATCGAACCAACGATCGCATCTTGTCTGCGATTTTGAATGGAATTTTCGAAGAGCGAATGGAATTTTTTGCGTAGTTTTGAATAGACCAAAAGAATGAACTTTTGAATTCATACAGGTGAGAGAGACAGTAGGTGGAGAGGTTGCACAGACGTTTTCGAGTAACGTAACCACACATCATGGGGTAGACACACACAGAAAAAGCGATTGTTTGTCAAACGTCTGTGAGGTAGATGTCGAGGAAAAGAAAAAGATTGCGAAACTTAACGGTCTCTCTATCTCTCTCTCTCTCTCTCTCTCTCTCTCTTTCTCTGATAGTTGAGTGAGTACGCCATAGAAAATAATAATAAAACAATATTTTTTCCGTTCCTGTTGCACTTGACAGCATCTAGCTGCTGGATTGCATGCGAGAAAAAAAAGAACGCGAAAAAGCATCGTTTACCCACGAAGGTTTAGGTAAACAGGTGTCCGAGATTAAACACTGTGCCTGTATGTGCCAAATGCGGATCCAGAGGGGAGGCGATCGCCCCTCCCAAGAACTGAATAATATGAGAGAAATTTGTCTGTCCCGTGAAATACGGGATGATCCGATGCATCTGCACAATGTCACTTCTCCGACACATCGGCCTGGTTCCGCCCCATTCGCAGCTGAACATGTCTGTATTCGGCTTCATTCGCAGCTGAAGATATCTGCTTCAGCTTCATTAGCAGCTGAAGAGGTCTGATTTTGCTCCATTCGCAGATGAAGATGGATGCTCTCGCTCCTTTCGAATCAGAAAATATCTGCCTCCGCTCCATTTGCAGCTGAAGATATCTACCTCGGCTTCATTCGCAGCTGCAGAGGTCTGCTCCATTTGGAGTTCAAAATGCCTGCCTCGGATCATTCGCAGCTGAAGATATCCGCCTCAGTTTCGTTGAAGATGCCTGCCTTCGTTCTGGCACGGAATTCGGAGGGGGTGAGCAATAGTAACAATCACCCCTCCCAAGATCCGAATAATATGGGAAAATTTGTTTGTCCCGTAATATACGGGACGATCCAATGAACTTAACACAATTCGCCCCTCCCGACACATCGTCCTGGATCCGCAACCTGGTGTGTGCCTATCTCCGCAAGTAATGTTACAGGCGGTAGTCATAGGCACGTTAGCGCGGCTCTTTTACCCTTTTGTCAATTTCTCTCGATCCTCTTCTAGTAATTCTCTCGAATACATACAAGAGAGTGTGCGAGATGGCGATGATATCAAAATAACTTTAGAGAAGGAAGAGCGAGATAGTGTTAACACGAGAATCGCGTGCACAGCTGCATACCAGTTTACTTGGAATTTCCTTAAAATCCTCGTAAATCCTTAAGTAATAGCCGAGTGCACTCGACCTCTCCTTAACATTCATTTAAAATATATGTATAAATATATCTCGCCGGTGGTATCTTGGAAAGTTTGTTGAAAGCGAGTAGAGTGTGTGTGTGTGTGAGAGAGGAAATTTCCAGGCCTTTAGTTGGAAGCGGGTAAAAGTTTAAACGCGATAACGTGACATCGTCCATGTCCGAAGCGGTTCTGAGGGAGAGAGAGAATTGTTGAGATTTCCTGTAAAGTCTGTTGTGATTCTCATGAGGTCGGGCGTGGAAAGGAGGTTTTGAAAGAGCAGGGACATTATTAACAAAGAATCAATTAGCTCTCTGTCAGTGCACCTCGTTTCCGTTTCTATCTCATGTGTGTGGGTTTGGCTGGCTGGCCCTTTTCTAATTTCGACTCAAAAGTCTGCAACAGTGGTAGAGGAACACAACACACATACACACCTTTGTCTGTGTGTATCATATTCACCCTTCTTCCTTACCTTTACTTACAGGGAAGAGTTGCTCGCTTTGCATGTATAATTTAGCTTCGTATGCCATCACACAGATCCTCACCTACCTCTCTCGCTCTCTTTTCGTGGACCGCAGTGTTATGTTACAAGACCGAAGACGCTATGAAACTTGTTTATCGTCCGTTTCAGCAGGTGTAGCTAGCCTGTCTGAAGTTATGTTAAACTCCTGGCTGTTCAAACTTTGGCTGGGTGTGAGGGGAGCTGTGGATTTCATAGGACTTGTCAAGACGAGCTCGCGCAACTTTCAACACTCGAGTCACGAAACTGCTAGGACCCCCCGAAACGCCACTGCTGCTGCTGCTGTTGGTGTGTTACTGTGTGTGTAGTGCTAAACTCCTTCTGTCTCTCGAGAGTTTCAGTCATCCACACATCTTTTCTCATCTTGAATATATATATACATACATAGGAACTCATACTCATGGAAAGTGAAAATCCTACCGCCTGTGTGTATAAATGATGGGGTTGAGAAAGTTTATATTCCCTTTGCACCGGAGTCTCTTTCGCTTTCGTCGAGGAGTCATTCTTTGCTTTTGAGAGATGACATACCGCTGAGATCGTGGCGTTAGTTGTCTTTTCTGTCTGCAGATTCGTATCAAACCGAATACATGCTCCTGCATCCACGAAACATCATTCCCTTTGAACAACACATTGTTGTTTTCTTGCATGGCCGGGAAAAGTGTATTATCCGTCTCGACCATAGGCGGAGATAGACTTGGAAGTCTGGGTAAGCATGGTCATTATTGCTGGGGGGGGGGGGGCACAATGATGTTAATGTCAATTCATATATACACATATACATTAGATTAATTGACTCCACCTTTGAAGCTGGGGGGGGGGGGTATATCTCCGCCCATGCTCTGAAAGAATTACCAACTACTCCAAGGTCGCGAGATTAGAGCTATGCACAACAGCTGTTTGTATCTGTGCGAGGAAGAACATTGGTCTGATTTCTGAGTTCCATCAAAAAAAGATAATCATTTCTACTTCCCTACTGTAACTTCAGGGTTGTTACTAAATATCAACCCTATTAGTATTCATGCATATTCGGTTGACTTCATCTTTATCTGACTCCATTATTTCTTCAAGAAAAATACTCGTAATCGATAATTGATGCAATAAAAATCTAATTTTTAATATTTATTTCAGCATTAGTAAAATGTTATTCAATCTTAACAAAATAATAAGGATTAAAATCAAGTTAACATGTTAGGGCAGCCAGCTGCTGTGAAAGTGTGTTCGCACGACAAAGAATGTGAAAGATATAGGCTACAGCAGCGCCACGAACAACATAACAAATATGCAAATTGTTCATTTTCTGCATCGCCACACATTGACCGTAGTGGCACAAAGCATCAGTGTGACAGTCATGGGACTCTTGATATCAATAGATGTTGAAGACGGTTCACGAACCTGTCTAGAAACAACAGACTCATTATTATTTCGCGTCCAGCGTAATTGTTTTTATATATCAGTTCTTTTCATTTCTTTTATACGTCCTCAAGAAATAATTTTGCATTTATACGGCATTGAAGAAGTAAATCACCGTCTATATACCAGTGACCATAGTTCTCAACCTGGGACCATTTGTCTCCCATTACGACAGGGCCGGAAGTAGAGGGGGGCGCAGGTGGCAATTCTGCCCGGGCGGCAGTTTTAGATGGGAATAAAGAACACCGGTATAAAATTATTGAATTGTAAAATTGTAGGGGTGGCAGAAATCCTAGTTACGGCACTGCATTACGGTCCTGGGATACTGTAGGGCCACGGAAAAAAAATGGAATTTAATGAGGACCTTAGAGAGCTGTGGAGAAAACTCAGATGTAAAGAAATGTAAAGAGCTTTCAGAATAAAATGATGGAAAAGCTGTTTAATAGTGGTGGAAATATAGTGCGACAATTTCCAAAATCTGACAGATCTGCTCATAAAATCCAATCCGAGCTATCTCAATGTATGGGGCCCATCCGGGCATAGGCTGGTGCTCTTATGTCCACAGGGAGCCTACGTGATAAAATCTGGTACTATGATTTTTTGAGGGTAATTATATGTCAATACGAAAGTTGTTAGAATATGAAAGTGTGAGGTCACAGTTAAGGTGGCCCTGCCCTAATCACTTCCCCCACAAAACAGAGAAGTTCAATAAAGCCCAGAGGTCTGGAGCTTATTCATGAAATTTTTGTTCACTCTAAATTTACTCAGATAACCAATAAGTAGAAAGAGTCCTTCTTCTGTGTGAGTGTAGGGGGTCCTAAATAGCCACGGGAAAAAAATTACAGAGGGGGCGATGGACTAAAAAAGGTTATACGGCCCCCGATAAGTAATTCAGACAACACTCAACCTTTTTATTCGTCAATTTCACGTATCCACGCGTCAATTTAAAAACCAGACTCATTTTTTTTGCATGCGGCTCGTTAGTATTTTCAATGGTTATGTTATGCCATTCGTGTAACATAACAACGGATAGTTTTTATTTGAATTGTTCTATACGGGTTAAGGGCGATATTATTGTACGATAAAAAGAGAAAATATCGTAACAGGAAAAGGCCGTATATATAGGAGAGGCGCGCGTGCAGTGATGGTGGTAGTGCTTTTTTTCTTTTTTACTTTTTTTCGAGAGGTGGAGCCGTAGGTTAGGTCACAAATGGGAAGGTAGGCTGGTTTGGGATATATAATACATACATATGTGTATTACTATATCTCCTTCCCCCTGTAGATGGATTCGGATGAAAGGTTTGGAAACAGGAGATTGACACGGAGCTGCAATTATGAAGGCCGGACAGCTGTAACTACTACCTATGCTCGTCAAAGCCGCTACAGTGACAGCAGATGGAAATAACCAATGCACGGGCGTAGGCCGTGGGGCAATTCTACCATCTCTTCTACCTCTCTCTTTTTCTATACATAAGCGTGCATTTTCTCTCTTTTGCCCCCTATAATATCGCGAATCTCTCTGGGAAAAAAAAATACATAGGCATAAACATGGTCTCGAATGACCTGGTCAAAAACTCCGGGTTAAAAATCTGTGGGAAAAGCAACAGCGTATTTATTTATTTTATTTATACGTCGAGTAAATATGGATTGCGTATTTTATTCTCATTATTTCTACGAATTTGAATTTATTTTTATTTTTTGTTGGTAATTTACTTGCGGTGTAGGTGGTCAAGTGGTTAGATAAATATCTGTTGTGTAGGGAATGTATTTTTTTTTTGGTCGTTGGACTGGACTTGGACTGACTGGGTTATATACATATATATTTATATGTGTGTGTTTTATTGAAATTATGGTGGTTTGTATTATCTCGTGTCCGGTCGGGAAGCCGTGGGTGTTTGGATCAGTGGCTACTTTGGGGAAGAAGGATGGGGTGCTTTGTGCCACGGCTGGACAAATCATTAAATATTCACATGCTCGGTCGGACATGTAATTTGAAATATTAGATGACAGAATCACTATTTTACATGCCGAAAAATATTAATGAAGATTAGCACTGGATTTACAGACTTCGAAAATAAAAAAATTACAATTTTTGTATAAACAATCGAAATATTGAAAGAAATACAAAATTTAAAATCATACAGTGTTAACAATTAAAAATCTGAAATCAGTCAAACCATCGATTATAATTTCCGTTCTGTTGTTCTGTTGGTGTTAAGGGCTCACCATGGCTTCCCCATAATAGGTCTGACAGGGCTCCGAACTGGGATATGAATCCCATTTTTCTTAACTTATAATACATTAACCCTTGCAAATCCTTAGCTGAGGACCCACCAAATATTCCGGTGACCAGGGGCCCAGCTGCAGGATGCGAGTGCCATGGCCACCCCTTGTCTCGAATTATTAGAGGTCGTAAAAATAGATCAAGATACTGTATGTGTACGACACATTGCATCATGACTGCCTAACGCATTTGTGGAAACACTTTCATCACATTACTGATAATTACAAATGGAAACGTTTAAATGTTTTTTTGAAAATACGCCCGCGTCTTCATGTGTGGTCCAAATTTTTACATGCAAAGGGCATTTGTCCAGCCCTGCCCTGGGCCCGTAAGGTTTTTGTTTAGTTAAATTCTGTAATTTAGGACCCTGATCGCGTACCGAAAAAATGGTCGTGTTTTGTCACTCGAAAAACAGCGCGCTTCCAAACGGGAGCGCCTCCTCGGCATCTTTACTTCAGGGGTGGATCAAATAAAATGTGAGTCCAAAAACATTTTTTATGAGAAAATATATTGGAAAAAATGAGTAAGCCTTGGAAAAAAAAAAAAAAAAGAGATCAGCACATGGGGGTTTTTCGGTTTCGCCGGACAGCGCCATCTACCGGTGATCGTCGTAAAGAGAAACGAAACTTCATCATAATTGAAGTATAGCTGTTTCTTGTGTGTCGACAGAGAATTATAAATATTCTTCTCCTCGCCGTTTTTTTTTAATCCCATCAAAATGAGTGTCGGATTTTTTTGGAAATTTATATATTTTTTGAGTGAAATTTGAATGAGTATAAATTTAATAAATTCAATGCATATAGAGATGACTGCCAAGGGATGATAGAAGGATGACCGTCACACTTGTTGCTCCGATGTTTCTTATGTCATTTAATTTCAATGATCGCAGATGGATATTTTTCGTTTTCCCGCAAGTCAATTTCTCATTTTTCATTTATATATTTATTTTCTAAAACTATATCATTTGTCAAGGCTCAGATGAAGTTGAAACTGCATTTTGAACATCGCGGAACGAGGAAGTTGTCCGTTGTCTGAAATTGACTCGGTCGGCTTTTCGATATCTCTCTCGCGAAATGGTTAAGATATGAGTTGCATAATACGCTCCGGTTCTCTCCGTAACACTTAACGTACGATTGACGACGATTTACGTCTTCATTTCATTAAGATTATGATAAAACACATCTCAAATAATACATATAAACATCTCATATACAAATACAGTTCTTTGAACAAGATGATGAAAACGCGATCGTATCTTTCACATCATCCACCGAATGGACGACACATAACAGACTCGTCTCGACGATTTTCGTCAGTGATGACCCGATATTAGTTTGATGGATCGTTTTTTGTATAAATTCTCAACACATGTCTCTTCTTTTTCTCGCTCTCTCTCTCTCTCTCTCTCTCTCTGTCTATATCTCTTTGATTCTCAACATTGAATAATACCGTCGTGGAATCGGTATCTCTTCTTCATAACATATTGTATACACGTGTTCTGTACAATGATTCAAATCTCAAACTCCAAAAAATTCCACGCCTGTCCAATTCATTCCTTGAAAATATGATTACAGTCAAACTCGGTTATAAAACGACACCTCGTCTATAATTCGAGGTCCAAACTGATTTTCATAGAGAATAATGTTATGAACTTTGCTTCTAACTTCGATAAAAAGCAACCACCTCGGATACAACGACAAATTTTTCTTCACTTTTGTTTCCGTTTTCCCTTAATTGCGTTTTCCCAAGAAATTCCTATAAGAATGGAACTGATCACATTTAAGGAATTTTTATGTGTTGTTCTATTTATACCTAAATAAAAGATTTATAACATGTTTGATGCTCCGACTTGCCCATTGACATAACTATACAAAACATTTCCCTTAGGACTTTTTCTTATAAAAATGTCCAGTTTTCTCTCTCTCAAAACAGCTTTCTTCTCAATCCCTAATCTTCACTAGAATCAGGAATGACACGGTAATTTATATAAATTGTGTTATAAAAAATATATGACCACATAAATATTCATCTCACATGTTTGCCAAGTTTAATTTTTCCCCGTGAAATACATTTTAGCAGACTTGCTCTATCACCGTATTTTTCGCCAAAGGTTATTTATAAGCAATATTTGGCGAATTCGCCGACATGTTTGGTGATAATCAGTGACGTCCCGTATTAATTATCGCAATTTCTTTTTTTTCTCGATCAAATACTGTTGTTGTTCAAGCAGAAGTCACTAACTCCAGTTTTGAGATTTTTTTGAATTTAAACTTTCGAGTCGTTATAAAAAACAGTAAAAATTACTCTAAAGATAGGTTTCTTACTATAGACTCCTACAATAGGTTTACTGATGTTTAGATAACTGGCTCGTGGTTCATAACTCTTCATATCATGAAATAATTAATTGGAAACTTGATGACTTTTACTTGAACGCCCACGATATGGCGATAAACAATCATAAAAAAAAATGAAAACTTCATGTACTATTAATATATTTGATTGCTTCTGAAGTCTCAAAAACGTCACCCTCAGTTGTAACGACAAAATTTCACGGAATCTTCGATATCTTTATAACCGAGTTTGACTGTATATCCATAAACACACCTGTGGAAATCGCGGGAAACGTAGAACGATTGTTTTATCATTTCTCCACAACAAACACTGTTGTATATTCTTGATCTTTTTGTAATGGGCGAACAGCAAGTGTTGTGAGAGAGTGTTTGTGTGTGTGTGTGTGAATTTCCAGAAGGAATCCATTCCATCCTCTCTTTTTCTTATATATATATATATATATATATTTCCATCCGACCGATCATTGCCTTTGGGCTATTTTGCAGGAATCTCTCTCTCTCTCCTCTCTTGTATAGAAAGAGAAGAGTGAGTGCATTTTATATCCTGTGAACTTGAAGAATGACTTAGTTTCAGCTGTTCCCGCCCATCCGTAGCATTTGAAATAAAATAAAATATATATTATATATATATATATATATATATATATATAAGAAAAAAAAAAGTCTCGGGAAGGTCTCGAATTTCTGGAATCGAATATTTCTGGCGTCGCCGTTGGCAACGAGAAAAAGTACTAAAAAAAATTCAACCTCTTCATTCGGTAAAGGACAGAAGTGTTTGGTATATGAGCGGGAGGAAAATGGTACGTACCCATGGCTCGACAAAAAATAAAATAAATAATATATATATAAAGAAAGAGCTATACATAAACATTTTATTGTCTTGAATTCCAAATTTTAACCACCTGCGAAGTTGAGTTGAGCTTTGAAAAGAAGCTTCCGCGCCAATGTGTGCGCGTAGGAGTGTAGTGTCTTCCACAGTTGAATTTGATTTTCGTATTTTTTTCCATCTTTTCTCTATTTCTTTTCATCCTTATATCCATCGCCCCCCCCCTTATTTTTTTATTTTATTTTATTTTTTTGTTCGTCTATATTTTGGTGGTTTTTTTTTTTTTAGTTCCTCGCCCCCTTTCCTCTCCCGCTACTACTAACATTTTTTGGGCTGTGAATGTCCCTCGGATCTAAACGAATTTTGGCCCTGCTGCCCGATAAATATTTATGAAGCTCTTAATATTTATTCAAACTATTTCCGTTCTTTGCTCTCGGGTCATTTCTTTTCTTCTATTCCTTATATATATTTTTGTCTTTCCTCGAGACCCTTTTCCCCTTATATATGTATGTGTGTGTGTGTTTTTTTAACCGGGTTTGGTTCTCTTATTTTGCGGGGCCCTGATCTTGTGAGTGGATCGAGGGGCCCTCCTTTCCCTTTTTCGTTATTCGGAATGCGTGCAGTGACAATTCGCACGCGAAAATCTACTTTTGTCTGAGTCAACTGGAAATATTCCAGTCTTGGTAATTTTTTTTTGTTTTTTTGAGAAGGGAAGTATGTGATCACGAGATCAGTTTTGCTTTTATTTCAGCGAGTATTATTACGTAGATCCAGAAATGACCGTTCTGTGGCTTACAGGCACCGAATTGTCCCTAGTTTCGAGGTAATCATCACGTAATGATTTCGATACGGCGAATTTTAACCCTTTATTCGATCGTGATGCTGCTCTCAAGCAACACACGAGTTTCTTATATTTTTCAAATAAAGACGTATATTTTGAATTCGTTTCGGCATTGACGCTTCGAAGAAACTCCTGAACATTCGATTTTTACCTGTGGGCTGTTCATGAAGTTTCCATAATTACCAGCAAAATGGTGCAAATTGACACATGTCTCCTATTTCTTGACAAGCCATGCAAAAACGGTTATTGGTCTTTGCTTTTTGAGCGTACGTAATACTATGTGAGGAGGAGACATAATTGCTGTGCAATCTTCAACAATGATAGAAAAGTAAGTTGGCAAAATATAAATGACATTAAGGAAATAGATATTTTCTGGATATTATGCCGAGGTTAACTCAGAAAGTGAAGTCATCTGGTCTCCGTCGGGACACGAACCGAGGTCCTCTGGCAAACCTGATGAACATGTTGTTATATACACCACTGGAGACACGACCCTGCCCTCCTTTTTTCACGCACTGTGGTGTAAGGCGCTGAAGTAAAAGGCAATAGTAGCCTCTCTTAATTCCAGCAGATGGCTCCCAGGTGGGACGGTAGAGGGAGATTGACGGCTTTTTCCTCTGCCCAATATATCAAGGAAAGATACTTTCTAGATATTATGCCGAGCCGAACTCGGCACCAAGACTAGAATATAATATCCAGAACGTATCTATTTCCTTGATATATTGGTATTAGAAGAAGTTGTCTATCCCTCACTAAATGACATTTTTATGCCATTCAAATTTATGTAAATCATATAAATACGGTGTGTTTCCTGAAGTACAACATTCCATATTTTTTTAAATATTAGCAATATTTTTTTTTTTTTTGTCAAATAATAGCATTCAGATCACCTCACTTGCTTGATACAACCCCTTAAAATTGTTCTCTTCTGGATATTTAAATGCTTGCCAATTAAAGGGTTAAAATTGTATTCGAAAATATGCGATGGAAAATAAGAGGATGTTTCGTGAAGTGAAGGTTAACCTTTATTTTTTAGAATTTTCCAAGATGTCCAGGAAACTCTAGAAAGTTTTTTTTTCCTGACTATTTTTTCTTCTCTGTCTAGGTTGCCGAGTATTTTTTTTTTTTTGCCCAGAGTTACAAGGAAAGCCACTCAGCGACTGGGAACAAACAGCTCCCTAGATTCAGCAAGAGCAATTACCTATAATGAAAGTTGATGGGGAAGTGGTAGAGGTTAAAGGAAAAAAAAACGTGGATCGAGAACTCTCTTTCTGTTTGTATACTAGAGCATACATTCTTTCTTACCTTGTGGTTGCATGCCCGTGTGCACTTTTCTTCCATCTATAATGTTGAAGGGTTAGATCCACTGTTAGAAAATGGAGTTCATACAAACAAAAAACGCAACCAACATGGAAGCAGATTTATATCGAATCGACACGGGGTCTGATTACGAATTGGGATGTTTCTTTTCACTGGAATGTATTGCATGCTGCGATTGCCTACATTCACATTCCAGATCAACGTTACTCCGAGACAGTTCCTTGAGATAATAATAACTGAAATGTTCTAGAGCAAAGGTTTCCAACGTTTCTCAGCCACCTCGTTGGGCAATTTGCCTGCTGTAGCCTTTTTGTATTGTATTTGAAAAAACTCTCGCAGAACCTTTACCAATTTTGAATATTTCCAAGATATACAAGATGTCCCAAAAATTTAACGTAGTTCAACGATTCAAGAATCATCATTCCCAGAGGATAATAAGTTTCCAAAACGATTTCTAATACATTCATAACCTCTTGCCCGTCAGTCAACACGGAGTTGAAGTTAGCTCTTTCGGTTTAAAAATTCAATACCAAAATAAATTACATAAATAAAAAAAAATTTTGTTGTAATTTTGTTCATGCAATGAAACAAAGAAAAGAGATCAATTCTAAGTTCTTTCTCTTTAGGCTGTCAAATGTTTTTGTTCACCATGTAATGTTACATGACAAGTGCTGATTGGACAGTGAAACATCTTTGTGTTATCTAGGGTGTGGATCTCAAAGTTTTCAGTGCTTCATTCACATACAGTGATGGTCACTCGTTGAATATTCTTCCATACGCTTTTATTTTAACATTGAATAAAAGAATAATTTGAAGAAAAATCGTTGCAGTGCAATGGTTTCTTTTCCGAACTATTTCAATGGTTCATATGTCTACAGTCCCTGACTGACGGTGTTAGAGAGAAAACTACTGGAGTTATTGTTTCTCAATTGTTTAATTGCTTGTTTATTTTTTTAACATTTTTATTTATTTTATATTATTTTTATACATTATTTTTATTATTTATTATTATATTTTGTTAACGTTATCTTACATCACAAGTACAACAGCCTTCTCACCAGCTTTGACAAGATATCTCGCCTTATTAAAAGCCTTTTATTTTAGCAATGACATGCACGGATATTTTGTAAAGCTGATTTCTCAATGGGACACATTTCCTATGCTCCTTACTTGCTCACCTTCTGAAAATAGCGAGAAAGCATACATCATAAAAGAAGATATGACATTTTATAGGGACTTATTGGTTTCTGCTGTCTCGGTTAAAAGGTTAAGGTCCCACATAATACACACACAAATCTTTCTTACACGAAACCAACTACTTGGTTTACTTACTTAACTTGAATTACTTGAAAGAATGTTTACGAGGTGCAGGTACGGTGTAGTAGTGGTAGTTTAGTCATCCAAATGGTGTGAATTTGTTCAAACGACACTATATTACGTGAAAAAATTCATAATAAAGAACAACTTTGGGAGTATTAGTAACAAGGTATTTTTTTTTATTTGATAGCTCCTCGGGTTCCGTGACGTTTGATTCCACGGAACTCCGGAAAATCTCTCACCCCAGTTACAAACCTACGTTCCCTAGAAATTTTTCAATCTTAGGCTTATTTTGAATACGAATATTACTTTAAGGGTTTGACGAGGGTGAAAAGGTTGAGAAACGCTGTTCCAGACTGTCTGTCAGTCCTTGACGAGAGATCTAGTGCCGGTTAATGAAAGAATGGGAGGGCCGAAGAGACATATAATATTATATATATAATATGTGCAATGGTAGTAGGCACAGCGCCGAAATTAATTTCTGAAACGAGTTTTCTAGAGCTTTCAGGAACCGGTTCCTTTTTCTGTTCAAAAGATATGGATAGTGGGTTTTTTTTTTGTTATTATTATTTAGTCATTTCTTTTTGCTCGTTATAAAAAATCTCGTACAACCTCATTTACTTGAAAACATGAGTTTTAATTACAATCAAAGCCCATCCCCTATTTCGAAAAGCTGCTGCATGGTCGGTCTAACCATCATGAATAACAACGTATATAATTCGTTGGCCTGACGGACGGTCCGAACTGGCTGAATGGAGTGAGAGAGAGTGGGGGTCGGTTGTGTCGATCATATGCTGCACCCCTTCCCGTTGACCACTTCACTTTCTCCACTCCTCCCCCGCTTAAAAGCAGCACTTCCTACTTTGATAACAGTGTACAAATGGAATTTCAACGTTCAAGTTATTATCAATTCAACACTGAGCAGTAATGAGTGACTATGCAATGACCAGCGTAAGAGAATCTGTGCTGCTGCTGTGCCTTTCCTTCTCGCTGGAAATCTCCCAACCAACTAGCCGGACCCTCCTTTCAACCCTCTCTCTCTCTCTCTCTCTCTCTCGGACCATTCTCTCTACCCTCCAAACACCAACCCTCTGCCTTGACCATTACAATTCTGATGATTGTGGAAACTAACGTGTATGGTGGATGAAGACAGAGAGATGGAGGGTAGGCTAGGGCTACTATGGCTGTTAAGGGTGTTAGTTAGCATGTAAACACAATGGAGGATGGGTGGGTTTTAGGGTGCAAGGGATATTACGTGCTTGCCGTTAGTAGGAGGAAGTGTATGGCTGTAATGGTGACGGGAGGCTTATGATTTATCGTTGGAGAGTCCGGTGGAAAGCCTGTCTACTCTGCTGTGCGGTCACTCGTTGCTACTGCCCATTCGAGGTTACTGCTGACGTCAGGATCATGTGATTATCACTGGACCTGACCACGGTGTCGGCCGGATGGACTTCGAGGAGCAAGGCTTTAGCCAAGCTGTGATGTGAAAAGGGTGTGTGTGTATGGGAGGGTGCTTTTGAAATCATGCTAATTCTCGCACATAGCTTCGGGTGCTTAGTGCTTTGCTCCCGGCGTCGTATATGTTTAAACACTGATATCAAAATTATTTTTAGGATATCTCAATCATTTTCTCGGATTTCCGAATAGTTTTTTTTTCTCTCTGTTTCGCGTTTTCTGTATTTGGTTAGTGAGAAGACGTACGTGGATGACGAAGCATGATGACCTTCAGGTCCTGAGATTGATTCAATCCGACGTGAGGAGATACATCACCGTGGTTTCTTTGGGCTCGGTCCAATCGTTATAGGACAAGATTTAATCCGACGAGATCGAATTGATTTCTACGATTTGAAACCTATTTTTGAAAGTTTTTTTTTTTTTTTTTTTTGAGGAGAAATAAACCCCAACCCAAAAAAAAATCACTATAGTGCCGTCTAGTAACAATAAAAATATTTAAAAAATATTAGTATATATACTGTGTCATCCATCAAAATGGTTAAAGAATGTAGTATTTATCCATACGTGAAGTCATGTAGTGCGGAGATGAATCATCGATCGGAAAAATTATGCAGAAACGATCATTACACAAAATTCTGAAAAATCCTAAAAATTTATATTTTTAGATCCGGGCTCTTATCTACAGAATAATAATAATAAGAAGTAAAAATAAATGAAAATAAAATGTTATCAGTTTCTCATTGAGTAGTATTTTTTGGCTGTTACACGGATGGGCAATGTACTTCTCGTTTCGATGCTTCATGAATTATAAGTCGAAAAACGATCGTGTCAACGTGTTACTCGAGTTTATATCATTTTTTTATGTGTTTTTTTTTTCTCTCTCACGGTAGTGTTATATACACGAGTATGTAGTACATACACATATACACTTTCATATCCCATCGCGCCCCGATTGTGTGAATGATTCATGCTCCATATGTCTTTTCAGCTAATTCCGCTTCCGATCGCACCCGAAGTCATGTGGGAAAAGTGACCTTACCAGCGTCGTGTTGCCGTGCGAGTATCTATACGGCCGTGTTTTGGCCCTTGCTGCTGGACATTATCCTTAATGGACCATCCAGGTTTTCGTGAGATGGAACATGGGCGGTGAGAGGGACGGCGTATAGTATATGAGAGAGCAGCAGGAATAGCCGACTCTCACTCTCTCAGCTCTCTCTTGCCTCCTCTCGATATGTTGTGTGTGTGTGTGTGTGTGTCTAACCCTCCTACCAACCTTCCCAGGAATAATCTCTAAATTAGGAATCTCCTCACCTCAACATGCATCACTTATTCAAGTTGGCACATGCCTCGGAATAGTCTGTCGTCTCCTGAAGTGGAGCTGGCAAGAGCGTAGTATATACACAGTAATTCCTCGTCTCACGGTTTTGCTTTTCAGTGACTAATCACAATGCAGTGATGTCGATAATTATGCATTGTTAATATTCACGAGCATCTTTATTTCTTATTTTTGTTCATACCACATTGAGATTTATTTCATTGAATTTCTATTTACTATATTCCCTGTATTCGCTGGCATGCCGTAAAAAATCGGATGACACTTGCTTTTTGAATGTGGAGTCTGGTCCATTCTCGGCATGCCGGGAAAAGCGAGGTTCAATAAGAATCATATCGTCCCTCTCATGGTAGAAGCACGAAATGTGTAATGTCCTTGGAAAAAAGGGTACCGTACGTGGAAAATGACGCTTGAAAATGTTTACCTATGTTACTCCATTGGAAGTTATTTTCTTAAAATGCTTTGTAACGTGTTTCAATAAGGATACACATTCGCGTTCCAGGCAAAACTTAGCAAAATAAGGGATCCAACCAGCTGATAAAAAAAAAGTGAAAATTTGCACATTCCTGCTTCTAGCATGAGGGAAGACAATATGGTACATTCAGAAGACCGATATCAATCTATATTAATACTGAATAAATACACGAATCTGAATAAAATGATAGTTTTCACTATAGCAAACGTGTTTTCCCAGGAATTTGACGACGATAATGAAAATTGAGCATTTATTTATCGCTCTTAGCTAATTATCATCAGCCTAATACGAAATAGAAATTCAGTACTGTGTTTTGTTCGATTATTATTTTTTTTTTTCATGTTCAAAGATCGAAGGAATACGCTGTTGGCATTTCTATTAGAGCGTGCATTATGTTTTACAGTGCAATTCTTAAATTGTTTTTGCTCTGCTTATCATTCAAATCTTAAACACTTGATCAAATATAATACAAAAATATAACTCGCAATCAACCAATTTTTCGATTTAGCTCATCTAAACTACGAGAACCGATATGCTTAGCAATAAACTAAGATTAATGTGTCGCTAATGTAAACGTAAAATTCGAGTTACCTCCAACTTAGTTCGTAAAACACCGAGGATCCTAAAATGCAAAGAACAGACAAGAGCAATCAACCGATTCTCGAAGTCCAGAAATTTGAGAATTTTCCGGAATGTGTGACTCGAATTTCCTGTCGCATGGTGGTCTCCCTCGATATTCCCGGCATGCCGGCTAATGTGCGGAATACGGTATTTAAAGCGTTATTCCACGGCCTATATTGTTATTTGACCCGCTCGCGTTTATTTGACATTGTTCGTACAGTGGCGTAAAGCTGCGTGTCCGTTGTTCTATTTATTTCCAGCGGGGAGTTGGTCTAGGAAGGGGGCCACATAATACATATTTAGGCTCTGTGTTTGCTCTTGCTCCTCCATTTTTGATGCGGCCACGCACGATGGCATCTTCTCCGCTGTTAGAATGTAATTCGGTTTACAACTCAAGAAACTGGGCTATATAGCGAAGGCGAGTGTTGATAAGATTAGCGGCTTTCGTCGCCTTTCTAGCGGAAGAGAGCACCGAAAGACGACTGGTGCTGTTTAGTTCTACGTGCCCCCGATGCTTGATTGGGGTGTTGGAGGTGTTGATTGCCCCCTAAGGGATAAACCATGTTATTTCTCTTTTTGCGCCCTCACCTTGCGGACCATTAGAGATATTGTTGGAAAAGTTGCACCAAGCCTCTCTCTTTTCCTTACGTGATCTTCTTTTTTAGTACTAGATACTTACTGTTGCATGATTGCTTCAAATCAGAACCGAGGCGACAAACATCCACGGTCATTTCCTCTACATCATTTCGGACTTCTTCATCCACCTTACATTTTCTCAAATACCGTTAACCGTGTATGGTTCACTCTCATTAGAACTTGCATTAGAACATACATTAATCCAGTGATTTAATTGATTAGAGTGGATTTTTTAATTAGTTACAATGACAAAAATTGAGGGTAAAATGTTGAGTTTTTCTTCATTTTAATGTTATCTACAAACAGATAAAATCTTGCTTAGCAAAGATGAATATTTGTTATCTTGAATTTTTTTTTCATTTCCAATGCCTTCAATTTGGTTCGATTTTCTGAAACTGAACACGTAAAATTTTAGCATTTCTCAAAAAAAAAAAAGACACCAACAATGAATAAACGCTTTCTAGACACAAAAAAGTATGCTACTTATGTAGCCATATTTTGTACTGAAATGGTATTAAATGATGGGATTAAATATGATTCAAAATACCAAAAAAAAAAAAAAAAGGAGAAAAAATAGGGTACAATTGATTTTTTTTTGACCATGTATATTCAAATATACACCGGGCCATAGAGGGTTAACTGACTCTTCGTTCGTCCTTGTCTATTTTTTTACTATTCTTGCCAAAATATGCACTTAAAAATGCCAAAATATGAACTTAAAAATACTAAAATATGCATACAAACCTAAAATATACATAAAAAATCTAAAATATACATAAAAAAATCATTAAAAAATTAAAACTTCCGGAATAATACTATTTTTTCGAACCATATTCAACTTTAAAGCTGTATTTCTTCATATCTGAATTTCTCCAAAGCTCTTTATGGGCGTCGTCGATGAAAGTTATACTTTCTGTCTATTTGCTTAGCCATTTGTCATGGTTTCCTTCAATATGATTCCCATCGGTGGCTCCCTTAGGACTCAACAAGGCCAAATGACCGTAGGTTAAGAAACACAGCGTGTGTTGACATCAGCCGTGTCATAAAGGTCGAAAATTTGTGAATGACCGTAGAAGCTCAAGGAGTTAAATTTTCAAGTTGCATCTTGTAATTGTAAAATAAAATATTTTTCTACACCTTTTCATGTATTTTAATTACCCCGTAGAATCGTTGGTGGTCACCACAAAGGCTATAAAAGATATTTTATTTTTTGTGAAGTGTGTCCAGTAACTATATCGTATTCGGTAGAAGTATGGCTTAGTCAGTTTGGCTATCAGTTTCTCTTCTTGACAGGGTGCAAACACTTGTGCTTGTCGAACCTATCTGTCTCAAGGTTTAAATCTGCAGCGACGTCACTCAAAGGATGAACTTCAAAGTATTACCGAAATAGCGAGTTTTTTCTGTCTTATAAATACATGTATATAATATTATATTTTTCTAGGCTATATATATTTCGTATTTTTGAGTTGCAAACACTACAACCTGTCAAGCATTCGCAGTTTCTTTATATATATATAGATGGATATATTTCTCTCTCTATATATATATATTGGAAGTAATCCTGCCAGTAAGTAGTTTTCCTCCAAATGACAGAATAAACCGAACCTAGTTATTTTCTCTGTCAGGCATTGGCTCTCTTTTCTACTCGTTTTTTTAGTGTTCTTTTTTTTTTTTGAAACGCCCGATGTTGTCTTTGGTACATGTCTTGCTGTTTTCTTTCGTCTTCTGTGAGTCTTTTCTACTTTATTTTACCTTTTTTTTGTACTCAACCTTCGGGCCCCGAATTCCCAGGTCGCCATTCCGGCTACATGGAATGGCTTTTAAACGCTAGAGGTGACTCCATTCCGTCGTAACCCCTCAATTTCTTCCATACCAAAGTTTTCATTTCGCTTTTACTCTATTCTCCGATTTTTTTCTGTGTGCTCCCTCCCTATATTCTTTTTTTTACTTCTCTTAGGGAATGTTTTTCTCAGTCGATGGTGAAAAATCCTGGTTTCGGTATGATAGGAAACGCTCAATTTTTCTTAATTTTTCTTATTTGTGTGTATGACCTAGTCATTGCTAACCCTTTCAAGACGAATATGGGGTTAATTTCACCCTACAGCATCATTTTTACATTTTTAAAAAAATCTTTTTGGGCCTTCTTAGTATTTTATTTTGAAAATTCTATTTTTGAAAAAAAAATGATGAATTAGGTAGTACTCAATTTTCTATATTTTGGTAGGTAGCTTTTTTTATCATTTAAAAATAGATATTTGAAGGATATTTAATCATGTATTTGAAGAATCAGCGTTAATCTCTTTGTATCTTTGTATACGCTTTTTGGGGTTTTGAGGGAGTTTAAATAGTTGTTTTAGTAGTAATTTTAATTGATATAAATATTTCATAAACTCGATTTTTACATTACCAATGCGGATCATTTTATAACAACCTTTTATTATGTTATTAGCAGGGCTGCATATAAGTTCGGGCCCTGGGCAAACATGAATTTTTTGGGGTCCCCCTTTATACAAATACAACGCCACAACAGGCAAAATGCCCAACGAGGTAGCTGAGAAAAAGATGCCCATAAAAATATGGATGTCATATATTTAAAAAATACAGCAACCCAATTAAAAATGCAATTAACAAAAATTATAAACAAATATATACACATGACAAAATATTATACAATGCCCATAAAGAATACTTATGGCTGATTCTAAGTATGGATAGCTTCTCGATTTACCCCAACATGTTTATCGTATTTCTTTTTAAACGTGTCAATTGTGTTACAATTTACTACCTCCGGGGGTAAGCTATTCCCTTTATTAACAACCCTATTAGAGAAAAATTCCTTGCGACACCATAACCTTGCATTGTCCCTCACCAATCGATACTGGTGTCTCCTTGTAAAAGCAGTCGATTGGCGGTGTACTAAAAGTTCATGGGTCCATCCTATCCATCCCATTGAAAATTTTGAACACTTCGATCATATCTCCTTGACACCCGCGTTCATCCAATGTGAACATATTCAAAAAATGAAGTCTTTCTTCATAACTCAAGCCCCGCGTGACAATAAGGACACGCGTAGCTCTTCTCTGCACGTCTTCAACCAAGTCTATGTCCCTCTGTAGGTATGGTCTCCAAAACCTTACAGCATACTCCAGTCCAAGACGAACTAAGCCTCGAAAAAGCGGAAGAATGACTTTAAGAGAACGCGAAGAGACTTTTTTGAAAATGAGACCAAGCATTCTATTCGCTTTTTTTACCACCGCTGAACAATGTTCAGAAAACCTAAGCCTCTCGTCAATGAGAATTCCCAAATCGGTGACCCCAGTTGCATCCGGGATAGTGACACCATTCAACTCGTAAGAGAACCGTGGGTTGTTCGAACCAAATATACCTTTATACACATAGAGTTTTTTAAGGCGTGATTACAGGGTATTATTATGTAGCACAATTACATATATAAGTGCTATTAAAACAAATTCTGTAAAAAATACTCTTCTAGGACATTTGATTACTTTTCATTTTTATCAGGTTATTTAATTTTATATTAAAAAATTCAACGAGATGAGAATGTAAATGTCCAGAAGAGCTCTTAAATTTTGGAATTTTGTGTCTTTGGGCTCGTGCTATTCGCCCATGTGAGAAACAGGCACTGGTTATTAGGAGTTTTTAACCCAAAAATTATAAAAAAGTAACTGGGGTCGAAATGACTACTTTTTGGCCACTTATGGAACTTTTTGATCTCAGTAATACGAAAATAATATTTGATTTTTTAAGCGATGTGATAATTGATGTAGTAACTAAGCAATGTAGTAAATTGATGGCACTTTTTTACTAGACTCCCGTTATGAATAACAAAACGTGGTTATATGCATGTACGTACCGCTTTTGACTACATGTAGGCTATTTTTAGCGAGCACTCGTGAGCATGTTGGTGCACGGTTATCTGGAAATAGATGAAGAAAACCGCCAAAAATCTCCAATTTCTTTTAGAGGGAATTGTATCCGTTGAAACGCGGCCAAAAAAAGCTTAGAGGTATAGTCTCCGGGCGAAGTTTTACAGCCATCTCCTGAGCGGCTATAATCTTGTTACGATTTCTGCCTGTAACGAGTTCTGTTTTATGACCTTTATTCTTTTTTTACTCTTGTGTTCCGCAAAAATCTTGAAGCAAGTGTTTTTCCCGTGGTCATCTTTTGCTCGGAGTGAGAGCGAGGAGAGTGGAAAAAGCTTTCGAGTGAATCTTTTCCAGGCTTCTGCGAGACCTGTTGACGGTGTTTCCGCAATCACTTTAACAGCGCCCACTACTACCACTTCAGCCACCACACCACCACCACCAACAACAACAACATCATCAGCAGCAGCAGCCGGACTTTGGCTCTCTGTAAACCTTTTTACCACCCTACCATAGCCCACACCGCCCTTACGCATCAAAATCCAATAAAACAATTTTCGAGCGGTACCGAATGCCGCAGGCCGAAAATAATTGGGCGCAAAGTTGGAATACGTGGTGCTGTTGCTGCTGGTGGATAGGCGGCCGGCCCCCGTTCTCTTTTCCAAAGCCACCAAAGCAGTTAGTCCAGAGGGACTTGCGTTGGAAGCGCCTCAGACAGTTTAATATCGGCACTGGAAGTAATTTTCGCGAGTTTTCTTCCACTTGCTCCAACCGACACCCTCTTTTGCCTCTGGACTTCTCTCTTCGGTAGCCATCTCTTCCCAACTGAACTGAAATCACGAAAGAGAGCAAACGAGTGATGGTGGTTGGTGGTTATAAGAGAGAGTGCGAGGGCATTGGTTGGTGCTCCTGATGCTGAAGGAATGTTTTCCGAAGTTACCACTCGAGATTTGGCATGTGCGTCTGTGTGTGTATATATATATATATATATATATGTGTGTGATTGGACGATGGGTTCGGAAATGAAATGCAAAAGTTTAAATTCCATCTGCAGATTGCTTTACTTTCGCACACACACGGCGGAACGCTTACTTCGAGTGATTGTATTCGTGATGTGGTTACTGGTGGACAGCCGGTTATTTTCCTCAACACAATATTCAACTCTTTTTAGTGTTGTTCGAACTAAGAAACTTTTAGACTGAGACAGTAAAGATAATACAGTACTAAAAAGGATATTATCCAAAGAGAGATTTATTATTGTGAACAAAAACAAGTACAATCAAACAAGATATTCAAGATACTGCGAAATTGTGCGTTAAAACCTCTTTTAAAGCAGTTATTTAACTCCTAATATAAATAAAGCTAATTTTGAGCCGTTCATAGTGAATGACAGACCTTTCAGACCTAAATTGATAACAAAAACCATTTTTTTTTTGTTTCTCAATTATTCCTTGAAGTAGGCTGTGGATTGAGAATTTTAGAAGTCACTTCAAACAAATATATACATCGATAACATCGAATAATTGCACGGAGTCTATCAAGTGTTGAAGATCACGATCTATGCAAAGATACTTGCACCTCAGTACGGATTCTTAAACCAAAACTTCTGGAAACTCACTAACTTCGTCGGTGTTCATACGGACGAATACTGGAAAATGATCAACAATAATGCAAAGAATCCAGTTTTTATTGCCAGTTTATAGATAGAAAATGCACACAAACATTTCATCAAGGTGTTGAGCTGAAATTTTAAGAATGTGTCGTTATATCCAAGACCATTCCATTTCATTGACGTTAAAAGCGAGGTTCATTAACGTTATTTTCTATGTGAAGTAAAGTTTATCAACATTTTGCTCTACACGGGATTCAACCGGGATTGACGCTTATTGCCATTACAACCGAATTTTTCAGTAGATTATATTTTCTATATTGCCACATAAATCCGAAATTAAAATTGGAAACTTTCCAGTCTTCACTAGAACCAAATAAATTTCAAATGTGACAAATATTAATGCGTATTACATTAGGGATATGCTATGGTATGATATGTTGTACCGCATCTGTTAATAAAAACAGCAATTTTCGAGGTATGATAGCTATTCTCGTTGTCGGTAAGAAAAATGCGCATTGCCTCGGATTCTTCTCGTTTCTTTTTGGTTGATCTTTATTTTGTGTCGAGGTTGTTGTTTATTTTTTAGCCGCTTCCTGAATCCCCTCCGGAGATTCCTTTTGCGTAGGTATGTAATGTAATGTATATTCTAGTTGGAATCCTGAGGGAAGTCCACATATCCCTCGCGGAGTAGATAGTGTCACTTCCTGGACAATGCCCGGTGACATGTGATCTGCCGGAGACCCTCGCCCACAAAGAAGAAATGATGTTATCTTTGTTCTTATGCGCCTCCATGTATGTATGTATATATTTTCATCCTTCCTTCTTATTCTTACTGTTGTTGGTTGCCATTCCGATGCCTAAGAAAAAAAATAAATAAATCTTTTAGTTTGTTTTATTTTTCTTGTCCGAAGAGGTGTCGTCGGTTTTTTGATATCAGTTTTGTCTTTTGAGGTTCCTTTTCTTCTGGATACGATGGGATTTTTCTTTTGATAGAACGGAGAGAGGTTCTTCAATAACATGGGCTCGAACCTACTGTGTTGTAGTAACAATGTCCTTCATTCGATTTACCTATTCTGCAGTTGTTATTTTACATACTTGACATTGAGGATAAATAGAGTGGAATTTATTTGTTGTTTTCGACACGAGGCTCTGTCTTGTTTCGTGTGAACTTTCGTGAGAAACTCGTCGATATAACAGCCGGTTTTATTTATTTTTTGTATGTTTTGAAAATTTTTAACACATTTTGGAATCGATGGGAAAATATTTTTATTGATTCTTGAATAGTAGAGTTTCTACTTTTTTGTGTATGTTGATCCTTGAATCGTGTGTGAATCTGTATTTAATGGTCTGAATTTTTTTTCTCGTTGCAGGTAAGCGTCTTTATCCCATATTGCTGGTTACAAAACTTATCAAGATTCTATATAACTGGACGATGCGTTTTATTGCGACAGATATGATAATATGCGCCGTCTTGACCATATACACTGGTCGGACGCATTTACTTAATAAAAGGTATTATATATATGTAGTCTATATCAGCGTTTCTCAACCTTTCAAAGACCACATAAATTTCTGAAACAATTCAACGGACCACTTATTTACACAGTATGCAGACTTGACCCTCTATGGTTCACTCCTATAAAAACATATTAAAATTTTTTATTTCCTAAATATGGATGCAAATGGGTGATGTTACCATATTTTTAATTGAAACAATACATCAACACAGCAATTTAATTGATTAGAGTGGAATTTTTAATTAGTTGTAATGTCCAATTAAGGGTAAAATATAGAGTTTTCCTTTATTTTACTGTTATCTATAAACAGATCAAATCTTGCTTTGCAAAGTTGGATAGTTGCTACCTTAAATTTTACTTCCAATATCCTCAATTTGCTGCGATTTTATGAATTTCTCTGAACACGTATAATTTCAGCAACTTTCCAAAAATAACAGTCAAAGAATCAACTCTTCCTAAAAAAAGTATGGTACTTATATAGCCTTTGTACTAAAATTACCTCTAAAACATAGTTTTCCAAACTTTTTTTGTTCCATCGTCCCCTTCTTCAGAGATTTTTTTCTCTCGTCGCCCCCGACTCAAGCGAACCCATAGGATCCTATGTTATACCCGTAGCTTCTATCGCCCCCTGGACCAGTTCATCGCCCACCAGGGGACGATATTGCCAACTTTCTAAAAGATATACACTGCTCTAAAAGATATAATTGTTAATATATGCTAATAGGATAGAAATTAGTATTATGCTTCTTTTTTTTTCGATGTATGATCGAAGCTCGTTATAACGACCACGCTTTGTGCGACCATTACGAAAACAGATACGATAAGTCCTAAATATTTCCTTATTCATCCAATGTTATTAGCGACCAGCAAAAACCATTCAGTCCAATACAACCTCTGAACTCAGCTCTGCCCTCTGCGTATTTTTCTTCCAAAAAAAGAGAACAAAATCCGTTTGTAAAAAAATTTTTTTTGTTTAAATTCATTCAAAATGGCTGCATGAAATATGAACTATACCATCCCCTCGCAGGTACACAAGTGAGTGCATGCAATTAATTATTACAATAGTATTAGTATTTTATAACCATTTTCATTGCAACTGCTTACATTATAACAAAATGAATTGATACAATTTTTTATTCCGTCCCAGTATGGAATTTTCTGAATAAAATATATTTTTTCTTCAAACTTTCGATATAACGTCCGTTTTCAGTGGAACGATTTGGGTCGTTATAACGAGCGCGGGGCGACTGTATTTGTCATGTACAGGGTGCCCCATAAATTTGTAAATGAAAAATGCATAACAGTTGAAATAATTGATGTATTTGAATTTGGTTTGCGAGAAAGTTATTCTCACGAAAGGGGAAGTTTTAGTACTGAAATATATATATATATGTAGTTCAAATTTCTCGCGATAGAGGGTGCTGCATGAAAGTCCGGCAGAAATAATTGGACCTGAATCTTTCTTCAATCTCTTCTGTTTCTAAAACGTTCATAAAGCTTGAGCCAGTGATTCGTGGTTGAGGTAAAACAACTTCACCAATGTCAGCAACACATTGAAAACCTACCTTATGTCAGTGCCAGTAACAGAAAAAAGTGGTAGGATGCTCGTTTACCACCATGAAGGTTGCTGTGAGATCTACGAGTTCGATCGTGGGGAAGGACATAGACAACAAGTTCTTTCCCTACCGCACCTTAGGCAACCACTGATAGATGGCGTCTTTATTTCCGACCTAACTCGATTGGTGATAAATTGCTGTATGGCGATATGATTGGAGTTGGTGTATGGTAAAGTAGTAGTAGTAACAGTAAAATTGAGAACTGGGATGTTGATCGTGCACCCTGCATTTTATAGGGCTCTGATTTGCTTATTTTCAGTGATTTGCTTTCGCGTGCAGCGCTCTCTATCGACAAATTTTAACTAGTTTTTCTCTGAACCAAAAAAAAAAAAAAAAAAATCCCCCCTTTGTGAGATTAACTTTTTCGCAAACCCCATTCAGAAATATTTCTTCAATTTTTACAAATTTTCAAACTATTTACAAATTTATGGGACACCCTGTTTATTCAAATGCACGGATGGTAAATTTAGGATAAAGACCCTGTGTGAATATCATCAATATCAGTTGCATACGATTGAATAATTCCCGTTGACTTTAATCAGAGTTAAATTTTCAAGGGTGCCGGGGCGAACCATCTTGTCGGATCACAGGTTGAGAAACGCTGGTCTATGTAATATGTATTTGTCTGTGAGAGAAAGCTCTATTTTTGTTTGCCGACGATATTCTTACAACTCAGAAAAAATATTCTTTCCGGAGCTTCCCTTGAAAAATCCATTTAGTCAGTTATTGAAATTCTTGCTTCTTGCTGACCCCTCGCCAGCTAGACGCAACACCCGGAAGTCCGGACGCTGTCATTACGTCCCTGCATCACACTATTTTTTTGCCCGTTTCCGTGGCTGTTGCTAAAAGTTTCCTTCGCCCCCCCCCTTTTATTTATTATTTGCTTTTTTTTTTCCTTGGAAGAAGTAAACGCTATATACGAGATTTTTATATATTTTGTTTTTTTTGCCTGGCGCTCTTTCTCCGGATCCTGAGAAAACATTGATTTACCAATCAGTATCGACAATCGTTCGAAAGAGGTCTAACGATATTTTAAGAAGTGCATGGAATCGACCCTGTTTTTCGAGACATCGTTAGGTATATGCGTTTCATGCTGCTACAATAGCACACTTTAGAAGTTTGTCTGATGTTTTTATTTATTTATTTTACGTTTTTTTTTTCTTTTGTTGTCGTTGCTATTGTTGCTGCTGCTTTAACCGCAATCAGTGGGACTTTTATGACTTCGTCTAAACATTTGGCACTTCTCCCAATCGAAGTTTAACTCCATTTGCCGTTTGCGTAACAAATGGCGCAAAAAATACTATATTGGGTGGCTTACTTCAATGTCCTTCCGCTCTTGCCAATAGCCCGAGTGCAAAGTCATTGGTTTTTGATCGACGTACCGCCTTCTTGGTTTATATAAGGGTCGATCGAACGATATCCGTTCGAGCGGATTTATTAAGACGGATGAAAATGTATGTCAGATGGTGTAGCAGAATTAAGCAAAGCAATCTGTAGGAAACCCAGAGTGATTATAAGTATCCAGCCTCATAAGCATAAAGCAAATGCTCGGCGTGAATAGCCAGATACATCGAGGTGAGCTGTATCAACCCTTTAACCGGCATAGCAGAAATCGCTAAATCCTTTGTAAAATGCCATATCGTTTTTTTATGATGTAGATTTCCTGCCAGCTTTACAAAATGTCTGTGCTTGTTATATTGCTAAAATAAAAGGCTTGTAAGGTGAGATATCTCGTCAATGCCAGTTAGAGAGATGAAGTCATCATGAATAAGCGATTCCACCATGCTTTTATTAGGTGTTGTGGTTTTGTTTGACGACGATGCTGGTTCTCTCATTCATATATCTTAAGAATTTTTAAGAATGTCTAAACGATTGACATGATGTCAGATCGGGATATAGGATTTGTGGTGCAGGACCTTAATCCATTTCGTGCTAATGTTCTCTGAATGACAACATTGTCATGCAGCGAAATCCTCCCACCACATAAAAACATGCTGTGTTATTTATTCATTATGACAATGGCTCCCGAACTGTACGTCGTGTCGTGCCATTGATATTCAAGTGTCTAGCGTTTCGGAGGGGTACTTTATTTGGCTATTCTGGGGAACCGTGGATGAAAGTGGACTGAGGTAAGGGAGCCGCGGGCAGAACAAAAGTTTGAGAACACTGCATTATGGCTTCAAGTAGCTTGCCCCTTTTAGTATTATTGTAGCGAAGTGACCGAAAAGTTCATATTCACGGAGGGTATTAACCTTCTCAAGAAGTTTGATGCCTTCTAAATGCCTATGAACACAAGTACATCCTAGATTTCGCATACATTGTTTTGTTTAATTCTGTCACACCATCGTATATACTTTTTTTCGTCAGTCTTAGAAAATCCACTCGAGGTTCCATATGATCTATCTATACCATAGAGTTTTGATAATTCAAGGTGAACGGGATCGAGACTACCTCGGATTACTGAAAACTCGGATTATTAAAAAAAAAAAACACCAATATAAAACAGCTTACAGGGGAGAAGGGACCTTCCTATATTTGTTTCATGGTAAATATACCGTAAATAGCTTGTAATAAAATATTCTACAAGGTCCATCTCTGGCCACCGGGGTTGGAACTTATTCTACATCTGATAAAACTGTTCTAACTAGTTTTCTTTGGACCTAAAAAATTTACTCTTAGCTGTTTAGTTTTTGATTCACCGGCCTAATATTACGGCTTCCAAAACCCATTTCCTCTTTATAACGGAGACTAACAGGCGTTTCAGGCCCGGGGACCAGACATGAAAATATGATTTTTTTTTGTTTTCTTTTTACACTATAAATTTACTATAGAAAGACCTATGAAAAATTCTGGCTTGTGGGCTCACCGAAGACCATAGATTAGGGCATTGCTTCTCAAACTTTTGTCTCTCGCGGTCCCTTTGCCCTATTCTCGGTTCGACTGCGGCTCCGCAAAAATAATTTAATAGATATAAAAGACATAAACCTACAAAAGAATCATTTCAAAGCATAAATAGGCACACAAATCAATATCTCCAGCTTGACGTGACGCCCCTTACATAAGTTGGCGGCACCCTTGGGAGCCGCAGCGCACACTTTGAGAAACACTGGCCTAGGGGATTAAAACCCTTTCAGTCCCTGGTAAGAAGTTCTTCTTCAAATGTAAATGGCATCGACGGAAAAATGACACAAAACGCATTTTTGGTAAAAACAGAGTGAGGTTTTGACACTTTCGATTTCGAGACTCCACTTTATATAATTGATGACGTTTTTGAACTTGTTCAACGCATAAAGTTAAGTGAAATCCCATGTATTCCACAACATGATCTCAATCACGGGCATATGAGTCGCGTTTTGAATTATCTTTCACGGCCATTTTACGCTTTTATATTTAGGCCTAGATTAATCATTGAAACAGCCTAGAGCGGTCGAAATCTCACGGGAATTCTAATCGGCGAATTCCTTCGAACTTTCATCACAAACGAGATATAGTCAAGAAGAACAAGAAGACATTGGATTCCAGTCGGGGAAAAGTCAAAATAAAGCTTATGGAGATGGAAAAGGAACGGAATACCTTTCCTCCTTGGAATGACTTTCTTTTGCCGTGGTACGCGAACACTTCTTAACTTCCGCAATAAATTTCCCATTTCTTTTCCGCTTAAAATTTCGGAGCTTCTTTCTAATTATAAATCAAAATGGTAGCCGCGCTCTCACCATCCAACACACATACACATTCTCTCTCGCTCAAGATACCGCATCTCTTCTCCCCTTTTGTACTCGCAGGAAAAGTGTGCATTATTTAGTGACCGGGGCATTTTCGATTTTTTAATAATTTTATTTTTTTTTACTTTTCCGTCCGTCCATCCATCCACCTCCGCCATGCATTGGAACGCTATTGCGTCGGAATTAAATGGCTGCTGCCTAAACCCTTCTCTCGCATTCTTTTTAAGCAAAAAGAGACAAAGTGAACGGCGCGTTTTCCCCGAAAGAAGAGAGAGACAAATGGGGAACGGAGAGGCAAATTAAGCAATTAAAACAATATCTCCGGTTTTTATTGTTGCTTTTCTCGAGAGTGCCGCTGCACAATTAATATCACCTTCCCTCTTACCGCACACTCGCCATAACGCTCACTCTCTTCCATGTGTGTTTCGCATTGAGTGCGCACATCACCAACTGCTATCGCAACCCATTCCTACTCCTCCGTATTTTACCACGCGTCCGATTTTTCCCATTTTCTCTGGAACAAAAGAGAAGGTGGAAAAAGGTTAGCGTCGCGGGTCCATAATAATTCGAGGAGCCTTTCGCTTTGGTGGTGGCCTCGAGGAAAATAAATGACGGAAATGATAAAGACAGGGGGAGAGAGAAACTTTAAAAATCTGTTATTTTATCGAGCTACCCACCTTGGAAGCATTGGTTCTTAGTGTTAAATGAATTGTCGGAGGGACTGATTAACACATTACGGGTTCGGAAATTTTCTGTTGCCATCATCCTCTTCCTCCACACACACACAAGCCATTGCTCTCTCTCTCTCTCTGTCTTTTCTCCATAGCAGTTTTCTAGCTCATTTTGGTTGTGTTGAAGAGGAAAGGTATAGGGAGGCATTAAAGAGCCTTTATCTCTCTAACCGACGGGAGATCCAGACCACCTCCATCCAGTTCTCTCTCTTCTTGACAAGGCAAAAGAGATGTGGTCCCTGCACTCTTTTCTTTTGGAAGTTTTTCCTTTTTGCGCTGGCTTGGTCTTTTATTCCCAGTTCAGTGGCGCTATCTTTCGGGGAGAGAGATTCTGCGGGGGATCGACTGCCGACTCCCACGAAACCCACCTAGTTTTGCTTGGACCTTGCTGTATCCAACGTGTATACCCTCCGTTTTTCCTGTAGTATGTATTATGGCCCGCAACCACTTTTCTGAAAACACGCTTCTACACCGACCCCATCCGCCACGGAGGATATGGCTCTTGTTTTAAAAATCGAACGCCTCAAAACTCCTTTAAATGATTTACAGCCTTAACGATTATTGGTTGGTTTTAAAAAGGATATTTTCTTCGAATCTTTGTCGTCGGGATCCGAGCTGGAAATTAGCATTATTAACGGGCGGTGGATGGACTTGCGTTCATTCTTTTGTGTATCGGCGATGGCGGAGGCCCGAGGGGGTACGAGGTGGTTTTGAAGATTCCTTTTTATTAAATATTATTCATTATGGCTGCCCATTATACACGACTTAATGGTTGACGTGGGGAGGGTTACCTGAACTGCTTTAACGGGTTAGACGGACATTTTTAATAGAGCCTCGAATTATTGATGGTTACGGTCGATAAAGTTATTTACGATCGCTTTTATCGGAGAGGGTATGGGGAGTAAAAGCTCTTTTACAAAAGAGTAAAAGACTGGCGGTTTTATTGTTTTTAGAAGGCCGACATAGCGTTTAACAGGTCAATCTGCCCCTCGTCTTGTATCCCTCCGGTCCTTACATGAATATGTGGAGCCGGTAACCGATTTAACGCTCGAGTTTTCTTCTACAAAATATGAACGTTCGAAAAATTGCTTTCTTGCTTTATCTGGCGAACAATGAGCTTCGTCCCGAAATCGAAAATTTTCTCTCTCCTTCACTCTCGTCATTTTTATAATCTCCAAAAATTGGTTGAGCGATGGCCATTCTTTATAGTTCAATTTCTAGAAAAATTCAACTTCATTGAAATGGAACTAAATTCTTCAGTATTGTGTCATCTCGCCTGTTGTTGTTCTTTTTCTGAGGAATTTCTTTGGTTTTTACTGAGAAACAAAAAAAAGAGGTATATATATAGATATAAATATAATAATACAAGAAAAGAGTTCGGCGTCATTTGCGCTGGTGATTGATGTTGAAAGAGGGCAGGCAAGCATTCCAAGTGGAACGATCATAATGCGTTCTTCTCCATATGTTTCATCACGATTCCTAAACGTTGTTCATCATGTATATATCCGAACAACAGCGTGTACTGTGCCCACCGATGTCAGGCTTATTTCGGACAAATAAAAGAACATCTGTTGAACGGCAAGAGGTGGTTTGTCTCGATGGGAAAAGAGGCTCTTGGAAAATTCTCTTCGACAATCGTTTTCGGAGCTTTTCTCTCTTATACCCGCAACTTGTATATCCTCTCCTTATATCCCTTCCCCTCGTGTTGGTAACGTCTTTTCTTCGGCTATAAATTTTATGTCTCTTAAAATGAAAACGGCGTGTGGTTTCTACAGTTGGTGCTTATGGCTTTTCGAGATCTTTCGGAAATCCTTTAAGAAACGAGTGACTAGTTCTACTATAAGAAACTCTAAGGCGAAATTCATATTTACTCTCTCAATTAGCGGAATCAGAATTTTCCACGTGGAAAAAAAAAAATACAGTCAAACTCGCTTATACGAAAACGAAGATTTCGTGAATTTTCGTCATTTTACCACGGTGGCCGTTTTCGAGTCCTTTTATACGAAAAATGTAATCAGATGCAATCAAATGCTATGCAAAGAAGCTGTTATTTCATTATGATTGGGGTGATCATATTTGATCAAAAAAAAATTTCTTGGCGTGAAGTACAAGAAAATATGCAGTGATTTTTAAAATACGTTTCACGGGGGGAAAAAAAGTTTATAGTCATATTTGTTTTTAGACAATTTATAAATTATGCATAAAATACCTTCATCTCTGATTCTGGTGAAGATTAATAATTAAAGTAAATTTGACCCGAAAAAAAACCTGGAGAAACTTGAAATTCTTGTAATAGGAAAAAAGTCGGAAAGGGTGAAATTAAATGAAAATATAGTAATGTTCCATATGCGGGTCATGCCAATTAGGAGTACGTCTCGAAGCCCCAAACTTTTTTAAAAATCCTTTCTTTCCGATCGTTAGATATTATAAACGCTACAAAACGACGAAAAAATATCGTTATATCCGAATGTTTATTGATGTTACTGGCAAGGTCCATAACATTATCCTCTATGGGGTTATTAATTATTGCCGTAAAAAAACCGAGGTGTCGTTATAACCGAGTTTGACTGTATTACGTCTGAGATTTTGTAGGAAACCATTTATTTCTATAAAAAAATGATATTTAGAATTTTTTTTAAAGTGAAAGAAAATGTTGAAGAGGCAATGATGTTGTTCGATGTTGTTGTCACCACCTTTGGGATCAAGAGGGGTGCTGAGTTTCTCCTCCCCTTGGGCCACGACCTGCACGTCAAGGCGTATTTTATGAATGGGTCCCTTGCAATGTTCCAACACAGATCGAAAACTGAAACACATCAAATGGGTTGGAAAGGATTCTCTCTCTCTCTCTCTCTCTTATTCTCCTTCCATCCTCTTAACATCATTGCAGCATCCTTTTCCATCCCGCATCCCTTCGATACCTTATCTCGGAGGAAAACTCTGCCGATGCTTTTTA
The DNA here is from genome assembly GCF_987345545.1 of Pholcus phalangioides. Taxonomy (NCBI): domain Eukaryota; kingdom Metazoa; phylum Arthropoda; class Arachnida; order Araneae; family Pholcidae; genus Pholcus; species Pholcus phalangioides. The sequence goes on along the minus strand of NW_028301625.1, from coordinate 12,937,452 downwards.
CGGGCGGAAGGGCTCGAATATTTCGATTAGGTTTTCTACCCCGGCGGACCCCATTCTTTCCACCCAGTCACTCTTTACCAGACCCAACACACCCACCACCCCAATCTCCGAAACGCTCGGGGGACACGTGCCCCACACGCACACATCGCCCACCATTACTACTACTACGACTACCACTCTAAAATACTCACTCCGATCAATTCAACATGATAAGCAAATTTTACGAAACAGTGCAACTCTCACATACAACATATGCAGCCAGCAGTAGCATTGGCGGCGAGAGAGAAAGCGAGAGGAATATACTGGCAAAAGCCTTGTACACACATCCATACCATTCTTTTTTTTTCTCTCTCTCTTCTGAAGTTTGGTGTCTTCTTTTTCTTGGTTTGTCTTTATCGGCAATGGAGAAAGAAAGAAAGGAAGGTTGGTTGTGGTAGAAGGATGACAGCAAGGCACTTGGGCTTCGCCAAGCCGTTAGAGCGGCGATATCGGACCCAGCAAAATATGATAAGACCTTGCCGAGGAAGTCTTTAGTCCATTGCCCGGTTATTCATTCGTTCTTTTCCCACCGGCTTCAACTGTTTCGGCGGCTCGTTAAGAACCTAAGACGTGGTGGTGATGGTGGTGGTGGTATCCCTTTCCGCCTCTGTAATTTCAAGGCTTTTGATATTTTTACCGGGAATATGTTCCATGGTATATGTGTGTGTGTCTGTATACACACGCTATACTTGACTATCTTCGCATTTCCTATGATTCTTGTTCTTCATCTTGCTCCTTAAGCGACTCTGACTCTCTCTCTCTCTCTCGCTCCTCTCCTTTAGTACAGAAGGGCGTTTACTTTTGCTGTAGATTTGAGTAACTGCTGCGAGGAGACATTTCGGCGGGCCGAAAATTGGAAACCGATAAGTGTAATGTGGTGGAAGGGAATTGGACAATAGCTCGTCGCATGCTAATCCTCGGTACCCTTCGATCAACGGTTTGTTCGAGTAGAAAAGGCTTTCCGCCCTCCTTGGTCTTCAGCTTTAACGAATTGCCGAATCTGCAGTTTATGTATGAGTGCGTGGGGACTTCTTTTCTCCTCTGATATCATTAACGATGTCTTCTAGTACACAAACGACGACAGACTTTTAATCTGCGCGTCCCTTATTACACACGCGCTTTTTTGGATCTTGACCTATGTGTCACGCAGTCTGAAATCATTTTGTATAAACATACACACGTTAATTCCTCCTTCTTATACGGAATCTAACTTTTTTTACGTGAATACGTTTTTTAAATTAGGGGTCATTCAAGTATTACGTCAGCATCGACGGGGGGGGGGTTCGGATTTGCTGACTTTTGATGACAAGGGGGGAGGGGTTTGAAGGTTTCTTACGGCATCAACCACCCGTTTTTGAAGGTATGAAATATTCTAAGCTGCTGACGGGGGTGGGGAGGGTGTCAGTGTTTTGCTGACTTTTGTGCTGACAAGGGGGGAGGGGGGTCAGTGTTTTGCTGACTTTTGCTGACAAGGGGGGAAGGGGTGTCAAAAATGGCTGAAAATCTGCTTACGTAATACTTGAATGGCCCCTTAGCTATCGGGCCGAACGGGCTGCATTTCCGAAACCGTATTGTTTTTCGGTTTCTCTCAACTCCTGATTTTATTTTACATAATCGAACTCATCGTCATAAAGTTATGGAATTTGCTACGGACATACCTTGGTATATGAGAGGCATGGTGAGTTTGACAACAAGACAGCATTATTCAAAAAATTAACGCTGTGACGTCACCATAGTTCTCATGTACCCAAGTTATAGCAAATTTCCAAGTTATAGCAAGATATGCCAAGATATAGCAAATTTCATTACATTATGAGTAATGGTTTGATTTTTATGAGTAACAATCACGGACCGCAAGGGAATGAGACATCCCGTTCTTTAAACTCATATATCGAAAAGTAAGCTGTATTAAATACCTAGTTTTTTAAAAAAAAGTTTTAATATGTCTAAATAGATAGAACTTAGTTAGATAAATCCACAAATATAACACTGATGTGAGTCATGACACCCCCTCCCCCCCAACCTCTGGAGCAGGGCTTTTAGGCTAGGATCATTGGCGGCTGCCAAGAGTTAGACTTTTCACGGGTTCTTCTATAGTAAATGTATAACATTAAAAACCAAAAACATGATGGAAATCAATTGGCTCGGTCCCCAGGGCTGGTGCCCTGTCAGTTCCACCCCGGGTGGGGAGTCATGATGTGAATACGTCTACAGGTTTGTGTACACATCTATTATGTCTACTGTTACTCAATTGTCTCTGTTGCGAAATCGCTGCAAGCTCTATTTACGGGTAGGTCTAATTCGGATAAATCCTCGATACCTCATTTATATAACTGTCTCAAATACCAGACCGGCCTAATACATTGTAATGAGCTGCAAAAAAGACATATTTTGGTTTAAACTTGCCACCGTGTCGATGACTCAGCAATCTTCGCATTTTTACTAGTCAGACCTATGCCTTCAAGAGAACAATATTAGGATTATACCATCGCAACAGAATTCACGCGTCTAATTGCTACAGATCGCAGACGAAATCCACTGGTTTGTCTCCTCCTTAACTCAAAAGACATCCAGCATCTAGAAGTCAGCCTAATTAGGCCCGTGACAGACCCGTAACAAAAATAATAATAAAATCAGAGTCTCTTGTTCATCTAATAGGTAGAACGAACGGGATTAAAAAGGACGAGCTTCAAACGAGAGTTTTTCACGTGCCTGTGGTGAAATTGCCCGTAAAAACAGATTGGTTTGGGGAGGGGGGGGGCTAAAAAGTAGCATCGCAAAGCATCTGCGTATGTGTGGAAAGAGTAAAAAAAAACGCGAATTGGAATTGGGGGGGGGGGTAATTGTTTTTTTGGCACAGCATTTTTCTGGCTACCTGTATATTCATAAGGCACGGGCGAAACTTTTCATAGAAATAGTACGTTCTTGGAAAAGCGCCAGGTAAGGAGAGGAATAAAAAAATACAAAAAAAGAGATAAGGTAAAAGAATTCGGGAAATAAAAAAAAACGAAAAAGGATTCAGCAAAAATACGGTTTTTTATTGTTATTATTATTATTTTCGAAGGTATATAGAGAGAGAGCACAGCTCACATACTGGCATTCCGCCAATCGGATTCCTATGCGTCAAAGCCGCATACGATGATGCTAATAGCCAGAGAAAAACGCTGTTAACCCTCTCCACCATATATGTATTATTATTATTATTCTTTTTTAAGGATTCCCTGTATATTTTTTTCGGTTCTTTGCTGCTGTTATCATTACTTTCTATTATTATTTACCACTCTTGGCGACATTCGCTCTTTCTCACTATCGATATTAAAAAGGAAAACTGCTATGGTAATGCGGCTAAGATTATTATTCTCAGTCCGCCAAATTACGATTTTTGCACGGGGAAAAAAAAATAATATATATATTTTTTTTTTAGTGAAGAAGGCTTTTTACGTTATGAAAACGGTGATCTGAAGGCTTTGGTATTTGTTCTTGTTCTCTACGGCACGTAGCCAAGATCCAATGGCGTTTTTTTTTTGTTGTTTTCTTTTCGTTTTTGGTTGTCGTGGCGCGAGCGCGCGTTTGTATTCGTCTCGCTGCTGCTGCTGCTGCTCCATTGCACGCTCTCAGATTTGTCGTAATTTATAGTGAAAACTTTAGGCGGTAATAAATATCATATCCTTCTCAGGGAAGATTTAAGGTGTGTGAGAAAAGAGGCAGGAAACGACGCTGCCTGCGGTTATTTTAACAGCTACTTAAAGAGAAAACTTATTCAGTAGATACATTGTGCCAGGAGCTATGTCGAAGATAGCCACTTCAAAACTAGACTAGATGAAGGCTCCCGTGGAAAAAAAAAAAATTATTTATATGTATATATTTTCATAAATGATGGCCTATGAGGACACGACACGTACTGGGAAAAAAAACCACCACTTAACCGCTTTTGTTTTTTTTACGTTAATTCACTATTGGCGCTTATTTTCGGCTTCGTTTTTGCTGAAAAATTAAGATAGATATTTACGATTATTGCTTATTCCGGTAATTATAAAATTTATTAGCTTTATTTTGGATACTTAACGTCTTATATAAAAGAAAAATAAAATGTTAATTGAAGGATAACCCACTTGATTCTCACGGATATGATAGATATGGAAAATAGCATTGACCGTCATTAGGGAACGATTTTAAAATAGTTACTGGTTTTTGTGTTGTAATTTACTCATAAAGATGGATTTTTAAAAAAAAAATTGGAAAAAAAATGGCCAGTTGGCATAAGCCCATGATTTTAAGGGATCCCAGAACGCGCGCGTCCAGGCTTAAAAAATTCATTTTTTCCCCCAGTGATGAAATGTGCTATAAACTCAACAAGATGGACCACCATTGTTGACGTTGGAATATTTGTTAAAAATTAATAAATTTGAAAAAAAATGCTGAAATTTAAAATTCAAATTTTACTAGAAATGTCTTTTCATTAGCTAGTTGCTAAACCAGAGGCTCATCTTATTAAGATCGTTTTAGGGATGATGAAGATTCAGGGTGATTTTTGAATGTGAATTCCACTTCCCACTCTGAAATTAATTTCAGAAATGTTTAGTGTGTGAAATATTTGGAATGGTTTAAATAGGTTTGTTGTGTAAAATAATAAATATTTAAATTGACTGCCTCGTCAACCGGTAACTGTAGTGAGACCTTAACAGATTTTTTCGGAATAAAAGCCCATCTGACACCTAAATGAAGTTTTTTTTTAGAATGAATATACGTAGTCACATTTATGATCGATTTTAAGCTGCTTAGTTAATTAATTTCTGTGTTTTGTTCTCGAATAAATTAAAGTTGAAAAGTCTTTGGTCACGTTCATGTAAGTGTAAATTACACACGCATGAATATGTAGGTTTTGTTCAATTGTTGATTTTTTTTTTTGAAATGGAACTAACGGTAGAAATCTCATTTTTAGTATAATTATTCAATTACGATGAATGTGCGGACACGACTACAGCATTACCAGACGTCTCATTTATTCAGAGATGGATCCTCTGAGCAATTTCTAACGATGGTAATTTAATTCCCCCACAACCCTCGAATACAATTCTCGGATAAATTTCTACCGAAAGAGGAAAATCTGGTAAAAAAAAATGGTATAAAGACGGGGGAAAAAAAAGTTATCCGGGAGTCTTTTCTCGAAATAATTGAGCACTACATCTGTCGCACCCCATACGTTCCTGACATGTCGCCCTTCGCCCTCTCGCATTTATTCCCAACGTCGTCTCATTGTCACCTTCACGTGGCTTCCATACCACCCAGAGCGTGCACCTTCTCTCACTCTCTCCGACTCTTGATACATGGACCTTATTAAAGATGTCAGTTATAACGCGTGGCAGGTCAAGTCCATAGTTCAATTATAAGGAGTAAGGGTTCCAGTGCCGGAACGGCAATGGGAAGAGAGGGCAAAACCTTATACTGTACTCTGTAGCAGCAAACGCCAAGCCGACTTGGGTTTATGGTGGTGGTGATGGGCTGGCCTGGCTCTCAATACACACCTACCGCTTGGATACTGTGTCAGGTGTGTCGGGGAGGTTTCGCCTTGTCATATATGAGAGACAGACAAACTGCGAGGATGTCCTTTTCTGCTTAGAAGGGGGGAAAAGCCCGGCCTTTCTGCCTCAAAACTGTCGATTCACGGAACGTAATGAATTTTTGCTTCTTCGAGTGAACATTTGACACAGTTGGGAACTTGTCATCACATTATCCTCGGGATTCTTCAGCAATTAAATACCAAAGAATTTGAATTCTTTCTGCGTGAATAGATTTTTTTTCTCCCCGGAAATTCACAATTTTTTTTCTCCGATCGCTAAAAATTTCTTGAAGAACAAATGAAAGATTCTTTGATATTCATATAATTTTCTGACAAAACAAGTCTTGTTTCCACTTAGCTCTGCAGAGAACCGGATTATGATATGTGAAGGTCCTAAGCCAGACATCTTCAATCTGTGCTCGCGAGCACCATGGTGCTCTTTGAAGTACCAAAAGTGCTCAATGCTCGATTGATTTCGTGCTCACGAGCGCTTGATCAACGCTTCAATTGAACACAATGTGAAAATTGCATTCAAGGATTACAATTACGCAGATTTCAGGTATAACCATGTCAAAGTTGCCGTAAGGGGTACCTCTTCTTTTTATGGTGGGCATAGACCGTGCCCGCAACTCGCCCTAAGCCAAGGGTACTTAACTTTTAGGAGAGTGCTGGCCACTTGAGTGATCTGAAATAACGTGGCAGGTCAATCAAGTGATCTGAAAATGCGCCGCGGGTCACTTAAGTGCTATGGAACGGTGCCGTGGATCACTAAAGTGATCTGTAGATATGTCGCGGGTCCCCTAACTGAACTGGAAATGTGCCATGGGATACTTGAGTGGTGTGGAACTGCACCACGAGTCATTTATGTGCTGCTTAGTTCATTTTTATAAAATCAGGTTTGAGGTCACGGGCACCACCGCATGGCTTCAAGGGTCATGGGTCCAGCATGTATGCCCGCCCTAAGCCCTCAAGTGATTTTGGTGCCTCCTCCCCTTTCACGAGTCCCGTTGTTCGTAACCTTAACGCACGGCCCAGGAGCCTCATGAAAGGGGCCTCACGCTGGTTACAGTCGGACCCGCTTATAATGAGAAACTCGTTTTCAGTGCAAACCTCGTTAAATCCATTTCCAAGTAAAAAATGAAATTTTGGAAAATAATGCTTTACAGAGAGTGTATATATATATATATAATACTATAGATTTAACGAGAAAATATTATTTTGTCACCATTTTCTCGTATTTTGACGATTTCTATTTAACTTTGACAATGAAAACTTTTATTTTGCACATTTTTTCACCAAAAAACAAAGAACACAATACACATGAAAGAAAAAAATACGCTTATATGATCCTTACACCCAAACACATGGAGTCTGTATTGGAAGTTGAGCAATGGCTGAATCGATCAGTTTTTTTTAAAATTCTGATTGATCAGTTTCTTATCTTCATTTTCCATGTTCATTCATCCTTTGCAGAGGAATTGTTATTCATGCAGATTGACAACAAACTTATAGGGTAATAAACCTGCTGTCGAATCATTTGATTGACAGCCATCCTCTGTCAAAGTGATTTATATCCATATTATATTATGAGAGCAGTGAAAGAAACTCACAGTTTTGTGGTTTTTGCATTTTCTCTCATTTTTGTATTCATTTTTTTCAAGGTTCCCATTTAAATTCTTCGTCAAATTCGAGCTACCGTAAAAAACTTGCTAAAAAAAGACAGAATTGCTATATACAGCGAAACCTCGAAATAACGATACTCTGCGAGCCAAGATAAAAAATGTCGTTGTAGAGGGATTATCGTTAAATCGAGAGGAAGCATTATCATCAGGCTCCACCAAATTTATGCTGTTGGTAACGTCTCTTTGAAATTGGCGTTGTTAGTACCACGATAAAATGCATTAAAAGTATTATTTGCAGTAAAAGTTCTAATTGATAAGTTGATGAATTCAATTAGTTATTTCACCCTGTAAAGCAGCTTCTTGCACAATGTTTTCGTGTATTACACAAAAAATAGCTTCACGGTAACTTCATTAACATTTTCGGAGGGTAGATAGTGCGAAATACCGGTATTATTAAAAACCTTCGAAAAAGCAAAAACTGGTGAGGAATTCAAAAATATAGTGAAGGGGATTTTTTGAGTTAAATATAAAAAAATATCGTTGTAGAGAGCACACACAGTTTCAAGATTTCCTCAAAAAATATCGTAATACTAGAAGGATTTATCGTAGTAGAGCGTATCGTTGTATCGATAGGAGTTTAACATTATATACTATTGGCAATTCCAAACAAGATTCGGGAAAAAAAACCGTTTTAGAGTGATTCATCGTTATATCAAATATCGTTAAAGGGAGGTTTCACTGTAATTAGCACGGTATCAAACGAAATGCAACAATTTGCTTGCTAAATGCAGACTCTCGCTAAAACCGGGCCCGTTGGGGACTTGTCACCACACGTTATTCCGGGATTCTTCAGCAACTAAATATCAAATATAATCTAAATTCTTTCTGCTTGAATAGATTTTTCTTCCCCTGGAATTCACATTTTTCTTCGATAGCCAAAAATTTCTTGAATAAGAGATCAGAGATTCTTTGATATTCATATAATTGTCTGACAAAACAATAGTCTTGTTTCCACTTAGTTCTGCATTCGTTGCTCTTCTACGCGGGTTACAAAGGCTTCTACTATTGTTATGTAAAGTTTATACGTATTTTCTTCTAGGTAATGGTTTTACGACACTTTTTATTTATTTTGTTTTTGTAAGAGAATTTTCTAGTAGAAAGAGATAGAAAGACCTGTTTCTGGTTCGTTTTTTTTTCCTTTCTTGTATTTATGCTCTTCTTCTGAAAACTTGTTACTTTCGCCGCGCGCAATGATGATATTCGATGCATTTTTATGTTTTCCCACACACAGTCCTTTATTTTTATTTCGCTTTTTCTCTGGAAATGAGATGAACGAAAATTTTTGAAAGCTGCTGTATGTTATGTCGGGCAGAGGAAAAAAGGGAGATTTTTCTTTTATTTTCGCTCTTGTCTCTTCTTTTGTCCTTAATATATTCTTATGCTCAAAGAGAAAAGGAGTCTGAGAATTGAAATATGAAAATAAAAAATCCGTGCAATGGTAACTTTTTACTCGCTTTTTTTTTATATTTTTATACAATTTTATACCAAAAAGATAGAGAGAGAGAGAGAGAGACAGAGAGCGTTCGTTGTGTAAAACAACTTTTATATTATATATATATGTATGTATATTTGTGTGTGTGTTACAGTAATAAAGTGAAGTTCGAGCGACGCATTGGCTTCTTATTTTTATTTTATTTTGTTTGTTGTTGTTGGGGTTTGTTGGTCGTGATGCTTAGTGGCTGGGACAGATCACACTATGCAAAGCATTGCGTCTTTAGCATTCTTAGCACACAAAAGCCCGCGCTGCGGATGTCAAATTCGCTGACGTTTTTCACCTCACACGAGAAATTTGGAATATATGTTTGCCTCTTTTTTTTTGCGTTTTCTATGTGTCTCCATCAAACCTCTTTTGCGCTTTATCTCTCTCCCATCTCTTCTAAGAAAAGGTGCCGAAGTTGCAACATTTGTTTGTTGTTTTTCTTTTTGTTTAAATAGCAGCAACAATAACAAATAACACTTTGTCTTTCCACCTTTTTTTTTCTCTTACACTTTTAACATTCGTAAAATAAAATGGGAGCAAACACACGTGAATAAAGTGAAGCGTTTTTAAGGAATTCGTGCATTCCCTAAATTGGCTGTTTATTTGATTTTTTGTTTTATTTCCCACCTCAAAATTCAAGGAATGGAATAGTTCCTTTGTTTTCCCCCTCCCTTTTTTTGTGAATCCAAAGTGCACATTTTATAAGTTTTGAACCGTTCTTTTGTTGAATATTCTGTATTTTTAGGTATAAAAGTTTTTTTTTATATGTATTGTTTTTTGATTGTCTTGGATGCTGTTGGAAGGGAAAAGACCTTTCAAAGTCTATGCGTCGTATGATAAATAGGCATTAGTTGGATTTTTCTGTTGTTTTATTTTTTTCCACAATGAAGGACGTTTGTCTCTCTATAGTTCGGACAGACTCTTTTATTATTGTTATTATTATTTGAGACTTGATGAAAAATAAAACATTTGAAAGCTTGTCCGTTCACCGTCTTCGGAATGACAGATGGAGCTGTCAATCTGATCGGGATAGAGTGTCTTGGTTTCGGTTTTATTTTTCTGATTTCTATACGTGATTAGTATTTGTTGATTTTGACGGTCGAGTGGAGAGAAAGAGATGGATTCTGTGAATGGGTCCTTTACGTAGATTATGTCGTTTGCTATATGGCTCTATTTTTTTGTTTTTTTGTTTCTCGTCCGTCTGTTGTTCATTATTGCTTGTTATTTCGTGCGAGAAAATATCTCGGCGTGATTTGCCACGAGCTTCTCCTTTGTTATTGTTGTCGTCGCTTTAACTCTATCCGCTCTTTGAGGCTTTTATTGTTTACGAAGTTGATCTTGTGTGAGCGGCGTAGCGTGTGAGAGACCATCACTTATATCATTGGAAATCCTTTGGTTTTAAACGGATGGGAAAAGAAGGGCCGAAGAAATAGCGTGAAAGAGAGAGAACAAACGCAAAGTGGACTCGGAGCCACGAGGAATTGGAAAACAATTTGAATTCCGGGCCGTAATGGGCCAGATTCTCTCTCTATTTTTTGTTGTTTTTTTAGATTCGCCCAATTTCACGAGAACAATGGCTTTTAGCTGTTTTGTAGTCATGGACTTTGAAGAGCCAGCTCATGCTGTGTTCTCTCGAAAAGGGCATTAAGGATACTGTTTGTCGGTCTTGATTCCACCGCAGAAAGCGATTATTTTCCGTACTCTGAAGTTCTGGGTGTGTGGTACCAGCGTCGAACATATCAGGATTTCCTTTCGATTCGTTCGATTTCTCTCGTTCCCGAAAAGTTTCTTGTAAAGTTTTTCGAAGTTGTTTGAGAATCAAGCTTTGATCCATGACGAAGACGATTTCCGAGAATATCTAGTACATCTTTGGTTGCTTTAAATCTCCGGTGTCTTAAATCGTTCTTATCCGGTGCTACCAAAAAATCTGTTAAAACTCTAAATGAAAGAGATTGCGCGTCAAGATACCACGGACTTATAGTGATCGCGCACGTAGAAAAAGATCTTCTTGAAAACATTTTTATGTGGTTTAGAAAAAAAAAACAAGAAACAAGATTTTTTTTTCTCTCACAACGATATTGTGTATTACGAAGTATAGGTTATAATGATTTTTTTTCGTCCCAGTGAACCTGCAATACCAAAATAATGTTTAAAATATCACAACGAATTGCGTGTTTATGGATATCAGATATTACGACATTTTCGTCCAGAATAGAATTTTTTTCATAGAATGAAGTTCCATGCAATCAAAAATTCAAGAGAATTTTACATTCTATCAGAGAGAGAGAGAGAGAGAAAATGAGTGTGTGTGTGTGTGTGTGCGTGAGAGTCCGAATGTGAGGTACAGTTGTACCATCCCGAGAATAGCTATGGGTTTGTTCTAGTCAGTGCCGTCTATAGCTAGATGTCAATCTGTAACAATAGATAGCGTTGGTTCTGTTCATTTCCAAAACTGTTCGAAAGAAGAGTGAGGGGCATAAACCCAGTTCTCCGTTTACGTCAGCGTCTGTAACAGTTTGACGGAGCACTCAACAGTCGATTTTTAAACTTCCGTCACCCACATCTTCCTTGTCTCAGTCAATGTTTAGCCGCGGCTCCCCAGAAAAATTAATAAGAATCACTTGAAAGCATTGAACGGATACATATTGATATTCACAGATCATCTCTGACGATGGCGTAGGAGCCACGACGCACCTGTAGGGTCTCAATCAAAGCCGAACAGTTGGTCAAGACCGTCAACAATTGGGAGCGTGTTTTCGAATTCGCTAGTGAATAGCTGCTCACAAACATATAAGAATATAAAAATGTTTTGGGAATATGATAATATTTTTTACAGTTTCATTAGTGACATATATTTCTAATTTATAAATGGATGATAAATGAAACTATAAAAAACATTATTGCAACGACAGCAATAATTTGTGAGTGGCCATTCACTAGCGCGTTTGAGAACCAATTCCCATTATTGTTGACGGTTTTGGCCAACTGTTCGGCTTCGACCGAGTTCCTACATACACTTGAAGAGCTATTGATTTGCAGTATATATAGGTCTGAAATTTTATACAACCTCAAATGAATACCGTTATTATTTATGATATATTGGAATAATTTTGATTTAAATCAGGTTTTCAAGTCTGTCTGCGGACCACCTATCCCATCTTTGCGAACCATAGGTTGAGAATGAGAAACGCTGGTTCAAGATTATTTCTCTCATTAAACCCGAGTATTTATCGTGTATAGAATATGAAGGACATCGGATGTAGCGAATGTTATTCACGTTCTCTTGCGACGGGCTCCACTGTATTATTATTTGTTGAAGGCGTTGTTGGAGGTAGGGAGAAGAGTCATTCTGTCTACTTGTCCAGGATGACGAGTTTTCAAGAATAGAAAACGGGAGTCAGATCATTCGCTGCCGCAACGGAAGCTTCGGTCTAAAAAAGGGGGCTTTTTGGTTGTTTTTTTAAAAAGCACAGGAAGAGAGTTTCGCATGTAGAAAGATCATGGCAAGTTCAGTTAGCGAGGTAATAAAGTACATTCCCTCCGTATGACTTGAAAAAGCTCCAGGCGAATAATAAAATAAGAAGTAAAAAAAAAAATGAAACTAGTTCAAGAAGACTGACTCTTCTCTGGACCACATGGCCGCGCGAACACTAAAAACGGGCGGTAAAAGTTTTTAGCTTGAGCAGCCGCCATGGCACACACTGTTTACGCTTACTTAGGAACCTTTCCACTTTGTCAGTCTTGATTGTTGACATAGGACTTGCCAAGGAGCTTAGCACTACTGCTGAGGATACACACTCTCTCTCGTTTTTTTCCCTATATATTACTTTTATTTTTACTTTTTCCCGTTTTCACTTTTTTTTTCCAGCTTAGGATTCTATACTTTTATCCTCTTCGTCCTCTTTTTTTTAACGATGTTTTTAATGCACTTTTATTTTGTTGTTAGCAACAAAACTCTTTTGAGCTTGTTAACAATCTTTAAGTGTGACGTTTATTTCTATATGGGGCTTAATGTTATTTGTTCGTAAGCGAAAAATAAAATACATATAAAAGATCTCTCGCATCATTTCCTTTGATTGTACTTTTTCTCCGGTTTTTTTTTTTTTTTTTTTTTGCTTTTCTTTTGAAGTTAGCAGCTTTATATACCTTATGTCGCGGAGCTCTGCGTATTGAGAAATGATTCGAGATGCACCGATACGCGTTCGATCAATAGGAAATTGGGGCTGGAAATCGGTATTTGTGAAGACGTGTGACTGACAGCCGCGAATTTAACGGCCGAATTATCATTTCAAAGTAGCGATTTGAATGACGGGATTTAAATGGCGCATCAAACACGGCTGACAGGCAACATAATTATTGCAACTTATACCAAGTTATAATATAATTTTCGTGTCAAGTAACGGCTGCGTAGCCGTTTTTTGCTTTGTTTGGTACGTCTCCGTTTATTATCGGTATGGTTTTTGTGCGAAAATAATCAGGGTGCAGCCGCATCGGATCGCAAAACATAGGAGTCTATAAAACCGGACTAAAATACATTAGCTACGTATTTTAATTTGACTTCAACTGTTGTATTCTACTTTAAAATGCAAATACGTATTGGCTACATCACATATACATTTCTGATACAGTGGAGTCTCGATAATCCGAGGTAAACGGGACCGAGGACACCTCGGATAATCCGAAAAGTAATAGAAAACGGATTTCTAAGGGAAAGGGGATTCTACTCCTACCTATGTTGCTCTCAATTCAACCGCTTAATTCATTACAAAACTGCCTAGACCCATAGACTCCGGTTAAGGTAGGCTGACAGAGGCTCCAGGTCCTAGGGGACCGAAAATTAATTTTTTTTACACTATAAATCAATTACAGAGGGGTTTGGGGATCCACCAGACGACCTCCTTCCTACTGAAATTACTCGCATTTGAGAGAAAAATGGGATAAAATTAAACAAAACTGGTGCTTGGCGAAAAACAGAGAAGTATTGGAAAAGAATTTTGAATAGTTCCTGCCAGTGTGTGTATTCCATTAGTCATGAATTTTAGTGAACCTCCCGAGTGTATTTTTCCAACAAAAAAAAATTAGCACAAAACATTGAAAAATTATGTATCGTCGGGGTCTGTCATATACCTCCTTGTGGGGGAAGGGGACGTTTTTAAAGATATTTTACAGGGCCGCAAGACAATGTTCAGCACCGCAAACTTGTCCTTAAAATATCCATAATTTGTCGAGGTCAAATTTCCTGTAAAGTTTGTTTCTTAGCTGTTTTAGTTGATATGCAGTGAAGTTTAAGATACAGGTTACTATTCTAATAAGTGCCAGAGAAATACTCGTTTGAACTTCGGAAGTATTATGGGTGTTAAATGTGCTGGAGAAAATTATAATTGCCCCGAATTTAAATTAGAAAACCCTAATTTAACTGCAAATTATAAAATTAATGTTCACTTAAATACTCTAAAAAAATTAACTGAGATAAAAAAAATTCATAAAAATAAATATTTCCGATAGTTTCTGGTTGTAAAACTGATATATATTTTATTTATTGTTTTATTTGTCGTTCATGGTGTGATAACTAATAACTACCTACGTGGTAAATCCGTCTCTATTGGATTGTGCTTACTGAGGTGCTTCTTCGCGGTCAGTTGTTTCTTTACGAAGAATAGAAAATAATGGAGAGACAAAAAAAAAACTTTGGAGACTAGCTTATTTAGAATTAAAAAAAAATATGTATATATAAAAAACGTAGAAATAGCTAGCAAAAGGAAAAATAAGTGAAAAAAAATACTCTTGGGAATGTTCTCAGAACCTTCTATTTTTCGCTGGTCGGTTTCAAACCGGTTTCGAACCTATTTTTTTTTTGCTTTTATTCGTTTTGGAATCAAGCCAACTGGTAGGTAAAGCTGTCAGTCATATACCTGGACTATGCATCCTGCCGCCTTTACCATAGCCACCCGAGCGAGAGAGAAAAATACAGATACAAAAAGGAATTGCAAAAACACAGAAACCAAAAGAACAACCAAAAAGAAAAAAAACTGAAAGAAAAGCTAAAAAATGTATTAAAAAAAATATCTATATGATTTTTTTTGTCTTGTCTATTTCAAAACGAGGATCTCTCTCTCTCTCTCTTGTGAGACCAACCTCTGCTGTTTTCTTTGTAATTTTATTATAGGGCTGTACCTTGCTTATATGAGTGGCTGTTGCGGTGTAACCTTCTAAGACTAAAATGGTTCCGTGTTCCCACTAAGCGAGACAAAAAAAAAAATTCAATGTATTTTATACAATTAAAATATAGTTATACTTACATAGTATGTAAAGGCAAACTCCGGTATAACGATATTCAAGGCACTAGAAATTCTATCGCTATAAGATGTCTTCATCACCTGTAGGAAATGGTATCAGTACAGAGCAGTCATTATCAACTTGTTGATCACAGACACTACCCTCAATAGTGCTCATTCTTGATCGACACACTAAATCATTCCATTCAAGTGGCAATCATAAATTCTTGACACCTGTTCTGAAATGAATCTTAGATGTCCCTTGAGAAAAAGAGATTAAGCTTGAAGATACCGATTCCTGCAGAGATATATAGTCGAACTTGGTTAATTCGCAGTTCAAAGTCACTGGAAAAAGTTCGAATTATTCAATTAGTCTATCTCGGATCCGTGAAATAGCTACAAATCTCAAATTAATAATCAACATTCACATATGATAATGATTATCAATTATGAAAATTTTATCATCAGTTGCGAAACTGTTTTCCAAATAACATTTATTGATTTTATTTACATTAATGATTTATAATTATAATAATTTATCTTAGCTGCTACATTATTCCACTGTTCTGGTATTAGCATCTCTGCAGAATTTCTTGACCATGCTCAAAGCCTGATTCACGGAAACAATTCATGACTATCCGTTCCGAAAACTATTTCCCAAAATTTTTCTTATCGTTCTTTATGCTATATAAAGGAAATATACTTTCATCAATGTATTAAAATCTGATCTTTCCGATACTTTCCATACTCTCTCTGACGACAAAAAAAGATTCAGATTTTCACTGGCAAGATTTTGAAATAGCAGTGATCGACAATCATTCGGCGAATCTAGTTATCAATATAAAATACAAGAAAATATTTCATCAATGTGTGGAGCCCAAATGATGAGAATATCTATAAAAAACCACGAAGTTCTGAAAAATGTTTTACTATACGATAATTAACATTTTTCTCGCTTACATTACAGTCGAAGTGATATGAGAACTGAATTTGACAGTTTGTTTTTTTGTAAAATAATTTTGAGTTTTATTATTTTTGTGTCTCGTTTTATCAGGAACAGATCTTAATCCTATTCGGTATTAAAACTATTCGAAAAGTACTCGCCGTACTTAAATCAAATGCACATCTAGAAAGCGTCCAAGAGAATTACCTTGTAAATATTTATAACCTTGTTGCATAAAAACCCGCGAACGATAATGTTAGAACATCACTTTGGGTCTGTCGGACTTTTGTTCGAAGCCATTTGTAAGAGACAGGGTGGAAATGGGTAGATGGAATAATACACAAGTCTCGCTAATTTCGTTGTCTCCGAGCGACAACAATAGCGACAACGCTGGTCGTTATACTTACTCTTTATTTTTTTTAAGGATGAGGGGGTGTCTTTCGTTGTATTCGAAATGTGTGTGTCTCTCTTGTATTTTATTTACTTCTCTTTAACAAACTTTTCTCTGACTAAAGTCCACAACCCGCAAAAATGTGCTTCTTGTTGTTCTGGAAGGAAAGAGTGTTCTGTGGGCTGTGGAGGGCGGCAAAGCATGAGGCATCATCCTTTTCTTGAGGAGCAGCTTCGAGCCCCTTTTGCATCATCTGCTGGTGGTGGTGGCCCCGTTGTATTCAAAAGCTTCTCTCACAGCGACAATGTCCCTTCTAGAAGAAATCCTCCACCACACACGCACTCACGGGCGCTTTTCCCGTTTTCAATGGAAGCAAAATCCTTAATAAGGCCTTTTCCACATCCGTGAGAGAGAGAGAGAGAGAGGGTCCCCCTTGTGAGCGAGAGAGAGTGCCCCCCCCTCTCTCCCTCTGGCATAAAAGACTTACTGAAGCCAGCCATGAGTTATGGTGGGGCGCCGTTTTCGCAGCCGAGAAAAATTACCGTAGCTTATTTCTTGGGGATCCATTTGTCTCGCTGAGAAGAGAAGACAGTGGATCCCGAAGATTATATTACAGGAAGTGTGCTCGGCGTCTTCGAAAAAGAATAAAAGCGCTTATAAGTATTATAGCAAGCAGCAGCAGCAGCAGAGGACTCACTTTGTTTAAGGGTCTGGTGTTCTTTTGTGGGTAAAACGAAAGACGTTGGCGGCTGGAAGCAAGGAGAAAGTATATGTGTGTGTATGTGGGTGAGAATATAGTTTGTACATTTTCACGGTGCGATGCTTTTCGCTTTCTCGATTACCAAAGTCAGCCCGATTATTGTTCCGAGTATTGTCTTAAGGTGGCAATTAAAGCCGGAGTGAGTGCTACTTGCTCCTGTGTGTGTTTTGCTGCTTTTCTAGTGAAAATTTCATTTCTCTTCGTGGTGGTGTGTGTGTGCGGATTAGAACAGTTTCTATGGGATCACGGCAGATATATTAGTTATCACGCTCCTCTTCTCTTTTATACTTTACTCTCTCTCTATCTCATCCCTTGTTAACTAGTCGGGAATGGAATCGCGCGTGTTTCTATTGCTCCTATTCATATCTACGATCTCTCTCTCTGTCTGTGGTCTTTTGTCTTTTGTGTGTATATGCAAAGAAAAAGCTTTGGCTTTTGCTGCCTCTTTGGGAAAAGAGGAAACTCGGTTCGCGCAGTCGGAAGTTGATCTAATCCTTCTGCATTCTGCCGAAGTTTTTGATGATGAGAGCAACGTGATAACGCGCTTAGTTTTGTGAATTTGTTTTAGAACTTTTGCTAGAATCTCTTTTCTCTTCTCGGCCCGCCTTTCCTTTTAAAACTCTGCAGCGAATGTCATTTCATTGATAGGCTCAGCGGGTTCGTGTTCCGGTGTATGCGTATGTGACTTTGAATGGAACACGCGAAGTTATTTCCTTTTAGGATGTGTTTAGGTCTCTCTGTGGCTGGACCCTTGCTCTTAATTAATGGTTGTCTCCGTGTCAGTTTTTTTTTCTTAATTTTTATTTCCTTTTCGGTTTTGTTCTTAGGAAATGATGACGATGTTCTTTAATTATGCGCATATTGATAATATTGCATTTCTACTGCAGTTTTCGTTGGTTATGCTACAACGCGAGTCATCGCTTTAAACTAAGAAAGTAACACGAGGTTTCTATTTTCCATTAAGAATGTTATCAACTTGGAGCGATGTGAAATTTAATGAAATGCATAGCTATGGAAATGGCAACAATTAGGGTTCATATTCCGCGCAAGCCCGTAGGAAGTTTTTTAATATTTGCAATGGGTTTTCTATTTAAGGGAATATCTAATATTTCGAACCCTTGATGGTTACGCGATTGTCCAATGAAACCCAACCAAACATGAATATTTTTTAAGTATTGATATTTTTTTACAGCGTCTATGAAACATTTTCCAGCTTTTGATGCCACGGAGCTGCGGAAAAAAGCTCTTGCTCCAGGTTTCGTGGAGCACCTGTGAGAGACCTGTTTTCTATGCTGTTTTTATACTTAAATGAATAGTACGCTGAGTGGCCAAAAAAGTGCAAAGCGCAAGCCTCAGACGAAGTGTTTTGATATGAGTTGTTTCTGCTGGGCTGGACAAGGGCCAGCAACACTGTGAGTCAACAAAATGAAGTTAGCTGAGTCTCTCAGCATAATTAATGACTATATATTTTATATGTGAAGGTAATGACATGTCCCAGGATGATAATGCGAGAATACATTGATCTCAAGCTGTAAAAAAATGATTGGGAAAACTATAGACGTGGCATCATTCAGATACTTGGAGTGACCTCCCACCTCTTCCAGACTTAGATCCAATCGAAAGACTAAAGATAATATTAAAGAGGTATCTGAGCAGTCTCATCCGCTTTTTTCGCTAATCCACCATAAGATATTGAGGATGCAAATTTAACTGGAAATAGGTGATGAAATATTGCATGACCTCATAAAAATAATGTTACGATGAATGTGGGCTATAATTTGCACTAAATGAATCCAACAAATTGTGATAATATGTTGAAGCTAAAAATATTCATTTTTCTGGCGTTTTTCGTAACGCGTTGTATAAGTTTAATTCTGGGCTTTTCAGGCTAGGGTTCTCTGAGACTTTTATGTTTCCTTTATTTTTGTATAGTAAAATTCTGGCTAATTTAAAAAAAAAAAAAAAAGGCAGGAGGATTTTCTCATATATTTCTCAGAAGAAAACAAATATCAATCTGAATATGTTAAGGTATCAGGATTTCAAAAAAAAATCAGCCGCAGAAATTCATGTTGACAAGCAGCTTTGTTGATATCATTTGTTTTTTGTTTGTTGTTCTAATGTTATCACACAAAATGCATGCAGGCATACTTGTATATTTACTGGGGGGGGGGGGGGGGTTATACGTATATCACAGTTCTGGGTGTAGGAAAACCATGTCTTGGGATGATGGGTAGGGCCTTCCTGGAACTGTCATCGTCGGCTCTGGAGGCGAAATTCTTCTCGCAGCTTCTGTCTATGTTGTGTATGTGCGAGAGAGACAGAGAGCCTCGCGCGCTGCCCGATTTCTTTCTCGCTGCCATCCATCAAGATTTTGACAGAAACGGCATATTTTGCCGTTCTGCGTTGGAATCGGGGGCAGCCGAAGAATTGGCCGCTCTTGTCAAGCTGTAGAAATCCTCAATTTGTTTCAATTCACCGCTAGCCATCTATTTTCAGAGCTGACAGAGTTTTGGCGGGTATGAGGCAAAGAGTATGAGGGAAGGACAGACAGTGTGGGAAATACCATCGTCTCTCTCTCTCTCTCATTCTGTTGCCACTGCTATCACTTTTATGCTTTCCGCAACAACAGGCTTTGCTCTTAACTGCTGAAAGCATCTGATTTACTTCGATGAAGTGTTAAAGTAGAAATGCTTAGTGACGGACGTTAAAGATTTTCTAGTTAATACCTTTGAACCATCACTGTAAAAGTGTCCTATTGCTTCAGGTGCATTTTTTTTTAGTTTTATAAGAGTACAGTCAAACCTCGCGTTAGCGGGTCACCCGGATAATGTGCCACTTCGCTTAAAGGGTCATTTCAACAATCCAGATTGTCTTTAATGACATTCTTATGTTATTAAACTCCTGATAATACGCCTCCACACTCCGCTTAAGGAGTCATTTTTCTGAACATACCTTCATGAATTTTCATGTTAATCAGAAACTGTTCACATACAATGTACACGATAAGCTCGATGCTCAAATATTGGTGGTTTTTCCGCCATTCGACTCAGCATGGGCCCTTACATAGGGAGTTTGATAGACTTTTAGCTCGGGAGCCAAAGATGAATCTACTTTTGTATGAGTGTTTTTTTGTACACCATGAATTTACTGCAGAGTGGCCCTGCCAAATGTGTGCCCTTCTTAAAGTCTCGGCTATAGGATAGGAGAGAGTGTATGTAAGCGGCTTAAACAGTATCATAGGGTCCTCTGGCACAAAGATATTCTGGACAACACCTATCAGGAAATACCTGCCTATCTATTTACACAGTTACTTTCAAAAATCATATTAAATCTCATTATCATAGGGGCTACCTATGCACTTTGCTGTTATGAAATTAGTCATTATTTTTAGTTTTGTTTCATACGACTAATTTAGGTGGTTGTTATAATTGTAATTTCAATTATTACTGGTCAAATAAATTTAATTTTCATCTCTTTCAATAAATTCTGGTGGTTTTGAGCTATTATTTCATTATTATTATTTGAATAGTTTTACGTTTTATAAATCTTGTGTTTTAACGAAATTTCGCGATCGTGGGATAGAAGGAAAGATTTAGATGAATAACGCAAATTAATATAATTAACTCCAATCTATAAATTTCTAAAGTTGAACTCGTTTGACTAATGATCAGATCGAATGAATTAGCATGAATTCATCGATAGTGAAGGGGGAGTAACGATGTCATGGCCTTCTCCGTTTATCGGGTCATCCCTCTCACGGGGTCATATTTTTGCTTCTCCAAGAGTGACCCCTTGAAGAGGTGATTTTACTATTCAATTCTTTTCGATTTTCTGTTCCGTTTATTTACCATGAAAAAACAGCCAAATGTTAGATAATCTCGCCAATCTCGGCTTACGTCATCCGACTGTTACAACACATGCAAACCAGAATGGGATTTTCCTTTTCCTCTCGTAAAAAGTGAAAAAAGCATACTTGAGCAACATTTGTGAGCTTTGAATGTGAGCATGAGAATAAATGTATTTATGTGTGTGTGTATGTGTGTGGCGTGTGTGTCTTCAAATCGCTGTTCTATTGTATTGTTATGTTGTTCATTTCAGTTGTTGAGTCCGGATGGCGTATTTGCGAACTTTTTTTCATTGTTAGTTTCTTTTCTTTGGTTGCGCGTCCTTATTATTATTATCATTATTATTGCATTAAAAGAGAAGCCAAAAAAAAGAGACCTCTAAAAGGTACCCTGACCTTGAGCACCTGAAAAACGCCTTTTATTTTTTTGTTGCTCCAACGGGCGCGTTAACATATTAACTCAGTCCTAAAAAATCGCGTCATTCGATCACATCGACCGAAATTTTTGAATCGACTATATATATACGGTAAATTATCGACGAGTTCGATACAAAATATTAACTACCTTAAAAGTTAATTAGGAAAAGTCTAGACAGCCAGTATTTTCGTTATAGTGCAATACGTACCACTCGGAGAAGTCTGATGTAACATTATTATTGGTTGACGCATCCTCGCGATAAGCAGTATATAATAATTCGATCAACAACAACGATCGTTCAATAAGTAACAATAGCGTTCTGTTGAAATTTGTTGACAGTAACAGACACGAAACGTTCACAGGTGTTTCATTTTCGGGTGTAGAAAGCGTCTTCGCGCGTAAAGCCTGCTGTTTCTGGTAGGTTGAGGAAGTAGCAACAAACGTTAATAGTGTAAGCATGTTTATCCTATGGATTTATTCCGGGACGAGCACCCCTCCCTAGTCATCACGTGATCAAGTTTAAGCTTTCATCTTTGTTCTCATCAAATTAGTTTTCTTTTTTTTCTTAATGTTTACTCAATTTTAAATTATCATGGTTTTTGGGAAGGCAAATCAAGCGGTACAACTAATTTACAATGTCTAAAAATATTTATGGTATATCTGAATTACCCCGGCTAAGGAAGATACTTCGTTGCGGAATCACGTTCGTTAGCCAAAACGGGATTTTCCATAGGTTTCTAAGAAAAATCATTTAATTCGTTTCAGGTACTGCCTGTTCTAGGTACTTAAAGATAATTTTTTTAAAACGCCAAAGAACAGTATAAAAGAGACCAAAACTGATCGGATGCTTAAAATGAACAGCTTTACAGGATAAATGAGAATTTACAGGAAGATGAGATACTGAGATCTCTGTGCACTTACACAACCAAAACCAGCTTTAGTCTACTGAGCTAGTGTTGACACAACCCAGTCTCGTTCGTAGGTGTTTCCATCCTATATGTGATTTAGTCAGCTCATTTTTCTGTTTCTGATGCATGCAAATGAGAAAAATAAGCTTCTAGAATGTTCAGACCAAAGCTTTGGTCCAGACTGTTCAGTTTGATGCTAAGAGTCTTGTACTAAAAGAACATGTGCTCTGAAAACATAGGCTTCTTTTTTTCAGTGCATTTTCTATTAGCTGAATCTTTCATTTTACATGAAATGGTTCGAAAAGTTTCAGAAGGAGAAGTGGAGGTACATCTAGAAAACTATTGGACACGAGTTAATCGGACTCAATTCTGATGATCGGTGCTAAAATCCAGTTCACGATGCGGCGGTTTTACGTTAGCGTGCGCATCTCCATATCAACGAAAATCTTCGTTAGCCGGAAAATTCGTAAGCCGAGGTATCACTTAACAGTATTTATTAACAATAACTTTTTTCCTATGTATGTTTGCCGTGATGCTGATAGACAGGAAGAGTAAAAGTATTCTCGGTCTTTTATTGTTATAACCGTAATATGTATTTGAGATATTTTTTCTTTTTTGTTACCGTGCCACATTGGTAGGACGGTACCTCACACCTCAAAGTGACACTCACTCGGCCACCGACAAAACTGAAAATTTATGTGGATTGGAACACCGCACACAAAAGCAGATTCAAGGACTAAAGATTCCACACACGTATTCGAAAGGCTTCCAAAAAAAAAAAAAAAAAAAAAAAAATTACAAGGCTGTACGTCTCAAAAGGCAGACCAGGAACACGTCCTATAACCCGAACTGCATACAGTCTGTCTTGATTTCTTATCCAAAAATATTAATAAAAAAAATAATAATAAATAAGAAAGAGAGAAACTTGGAAGAACTTGACTCTGCAGGACCTCTGCCCTCTGAGATGTTTCTAGCTCTCCTATCCAGCAGAAAACTTGGAACTCTGGATGTGGTTCTTCTTATATATTTTTTTTTTCTTATTTCTTTTACTTCTTTCTCCCTTTCCTTACTTTACTTCTATAAAAGATGTAAGGTAAGAAGAAAAAAAAAATTGCAAAAGAAAAGATATCTGTAGAGAAAAGGTGGGCAGCAGCAGCAGTAAGGAGCCAAGGGGGGCCCCTTCTTTCTTAAGTTCTCGTGGTACACACACACACATACACACACAAGAAATATAAGGGGTGTAGAAAAAAATGCTTCAAGAAGATAGAATGAAAGAAGAAAAAAAAGTTTTTTTTTTGGTAAAAATAGCCCTGGTGTGAGTTTGGCCGTGGTGCTGTCAGCGGCATGCGGAAAGTTAGTGATGGATTACTTTTGCTAGCTCCGATGTCCCTAAACGCTTTGCGTCTATGCTTGCTTCCTCTTTTAGCTAGTAGGCCTACTCGAGTGAAAATAATAAAATAAAATATATAAGATATATATATATAAAATAGACAAAGGAAAAAGTGAAGAATAAGAAATATATATATAAATATAAAAAAAAAAATTAACCGAAGGCTATCAGTTGCCTGGTTGAGCGGCATTTCGTGATTTAACATCTTTTTAGCCCTCCTGTTCTACTATCTTCGAATTGGGAGGAAGGATGGCCTTTTCTTTTTTTTCTCTCGACACTATATACACTACCAGTTGAGCCATTGCCTGTTATACAGATATAGAGTTCATTCTGAACTTGTATGTATGTAGAGTTTGTGTAGGTACCTTGAATCTCTGTCTTTCCGAGTGATGGATTTGCTGTTTGTGATGGAACAAGAACGAGGGGCTTTGTCTGTCTCTTTCTCTTAGGGCGGATTCTTCATCTACTTCTCACACTTTTTTTTTTTGTTTAGTGTATGTCTTATTATTGTTATTTGACAGGTTATGGTTGTTTCTTTCGGTTTTTTTTCCCTTGATTTCTATTATACAATTGAAATTGTAACTTTTTGAAGACTTGTAATGGCTTCCAGCTACTATTAAATTTTTTTTTTCTTAAAGGTTATTTTGTTTTTAGAAAATTTTATATATATAATGTATTTGATGGGATGTGTTTCTATTGTTTGTCAGAACAGGGGAGGAATGGCAGCTATCAATCAATAATCTCTGTTTATTTTTTCCTTTTATATATATTGGCCGTTTTTGCATAACTGATTTGTGTCAAGCGCAGGTGACTGTAATAAAGTTCTTTATCGGTTTCGCTATAATCGGTTTTTTTTTTGGCCACGAAATCTTATCAGTAATTTTTTTTTATTATTATTATTATTATTTTTTTTCACTATGTCGATTCGATATCGATAACTGTTTAATGTGGAAAAAGTGTACTAGACTCACTGTTTTCTCTTGTAGATTTGTGACTCTAAAAATATTGCTCCCTTACCGGTGGGTAAAAATAATTTTATTATAGTGTTGTGTTATAGGACTACAAACTTGCTTAGTTTTTTTGTCAATCATCGAACCTTGCCCAGTATTGGGCTGTGACATCGGTCCATGGCTCCGACAAGGGTGGGACCGACAGGGCTCCAATATTTTCATGCTATAAACTATAGAAGGACCCGTGAAAAGTCTAACTTGGGGCCCCACTAAATATAACAGCCTAGGATCCTGTTCCAGGAAGTGGGGGCCATGCATTGATCATACAAGCCACCAGAACTTCATTTCATATCCTAAGAATATTTTATGATCGCATAAAAAGTTTGCTACCTCGCATTACAATATTTTATTCTATATTTCCGAGGCTCAATTGAGACCCGGCCTGAAGCCTTATATTTCTTGATCCCGAACCTTCCATTCGCAAAATTTTAATTAACCGGGACGCGACCATTCAGAGGTCAAGAACCACTGAATTGAATTATAGGTGCTCAACTCTAGCGGCCCTCAGATAAGTTTCTATCTATTTGGCCCGTAGTTTTTACCCTGATAGAGCCCCATATGTAAATGAAGGGAATGCCCATCTTAAACACACATTTAGCCCTTTTTCTGTGATTTTAATAAAACAGAGGGTACTAGACTAACAGGCACAGGACTGTCTTTAGAGCATCATGGAACCCCAATCTAAATGATTTTGAAAAAGTTATAATATCCTCTAATAATAATTAATATCTTCCTTTAGCTTATTCAGAATTGGATAAACTCGAAATTTGGAACGGTTTTACTTGTGGCCCACGACCGATTTTCTAACAACTCAAATGTGTTGTTCTACATAAGGTTGAGCGACCCCCAAACTAGATTCAACACTTTCACGGTGACACCGGCCCATTTCGCAATAATGTCCTTCAATTTACGTTGAGTTTCGAGAATCGGTTCCGGTCCATTGTTATAGTAAAAACGCGTTCGTTTATGATGTGTTAGGTATGGAATGGAGTGGCCAGTATTTCGCTAGCTTTGTACATATATGTAGGGGGCGTTGCGATTCGAGCGATCGGCCGAACGCATTGTGATCATATTGCATCGAGGGTTCCTTGTGATATCAAAGCCGGTCTGTGTGTGTGTGGCTATATATACAGGAAAATACGGGAGTGACCCGGTAACCATGGCGATTTGGGCGATGTGGGCAATGGTCGGGTGGAAAAGAGCTTCCTTCAGCTGAGATAGACGATGGTGGTGGTAGTATGGTATTAGGTAGAAGGAAAGCAGCGAACCATTACTCTGGGGCTGAAAGGAGGCAAAAATCTGGGGTTGTGGACAAATTTTAGAGCTATTGCCCTTGCGCCCGTTGTTTGTGTATGTCCGACATCCCCGTGGTCATTCCCGGTTGAAAGATGAATGATTATTTAGTGCGGTGTAAACATTTTCAACCTGGTGACGAGCGCCATTCACGAATCTATCCTCGATTATGATAGACGATGCCATCGTACTACACGTCAACTTCTTTCACGCTCTCTCACGATATTGTACTGGAAATCTATATTCTCATCACGACGAATTTTTTTAATTATCACGCTAATTAAGAATTCTATACCGCTTTGACCCCCCTAAGAAACATTAGGAATATCCACACTCTATGTATATTAGATAAGCGCTCGTGGTAGAATAATACGCAACAGTTTTTTTTTTTTTTTTGAGCGATTGTGGTTGTTGATAATGACTCGATATCATTTAAAATCGTCTTCTAGGTATGCATTCGATTGTTGACGGAGACTTTCGTTTAAACAAACGAGAAGTTCTTTTATTTCGTTTGTTTTTATATTTGTTTTCAGTAGGAATGAACTGCTCGAATGTCCAGTTTAACGACCTTTTTTCCTGTTGGTAGATGGTCGTGATCTTTTATAGATTGATCCGTTGACCATTTTCTTTTGCTTTACGATTCACTCTATTAAACAACTACATCACTATTCACTTTGCATGTCTTACTGATTCTACACAGATAATTCAGTTTATTTATTTTCCTTTTCTGATGGCAATGTGTGATAGCCGATTGTCTCAAAAAAAAAAAAAAAAAACAAACCATCAAGTTTATATAACTTGTTTTCAAAGTCGCTATTGCGAGTATTATTGTTGTTCAGTTCAATTCTTTGAATTGTTTATAGGAATACTTAAAGTGAATACAAGCCTAATGAAATAAGGGGGCCGTAAAAATTTCCTGAAACAATATCGTCAACAAAAATAATTTTTACATGTTTATATTGGAATATAGAGGTGTATACGAGGTCAGTGATAAAGATAGTTTAAATACTTATAGTTTTTTGGATTTATGTAAAATGTATGAATGAAACAAGCAATGTTCCATAATGTTTACTCGTTTTACAGTTTCATCTAGATCAGGGTTTCCTGTTTCCCAACCTTTGTGAAGTCGCGGACCCCTTATAGTAAATGACAATGTACCGTGGACCCCTTATGGTGCTGTTCAATGCTCCGCGGAACCCCCGTAGCGTCAGAAGGTCGATTTCTATGAAAACCTCCCATAAAATACAAAATGCATTGTTTTTTTATAATTCGCGTATCACAAAAAATGAAATAAATTACGGCATCATAGCACAAAATGTGTCATTCATGCAATGGTAGTAAATGAAAATGATCTCGCGCACCTCTTGCACAGTACTCACGGGCCCCAGGTTGGGAAACACTGAGCTGGATGTTTACCGATGTCCAAAATTTTTTTTTTATTCGATTCGTGCTGAGACACACACACGCACGTTTCATTTTTGTTTATATAACTTCATACGTACAATTAAAAAATCCGAAACCATAGCAGGCAAATTGCAGAACAAGGTGGCCGGATTAAAAAATGAAAGCTGAGAAAAATTATAAATATAATACACATAGGGTGATTCAGAAAGTTTCATCCGATTTCAAAATTATATATTTTTTAAAATTGAAGACACAGAATGGATGAATAATGCATGAATATAAAAAAAATGCCCAAGCTTTTAAAATTATGCACATTTAATGATGCTAGTGTGTTATTTATGAAGCTCTTTTGATGAAATGAAATGGCATCTAGTTAGCAGAAAAATTTCTGTTCTGTTATTTCATTTGCATGATGTCGGACTATAATCACTTTCAGTGTGTTCCCCAGGTTATTGTTTCGTGTGCGTTGGGGTAACAAATGTGTTTTAAATCGTACTAATTTCGTGACTTACAACCAAAGCAGCCTAGTGATGAGTTAAAATGACTGAGAAAGAAAGAAATTCTGCCTTCATTGTGCGAGAGGCTATTAAGATAGCCAAATTTTGCATTCCACTTCCATAAAAACGTATTTTGCAAGATTTTTCACATCACTTTGACACAATATTGTGTGACCAAAGGAAGTCGTGTTGAGCATTTGTAAAGAAAATTTTGTGAATTTTCTCTTCATATTTATGTACAGTGATCTCTCACTTACACTTATGCTTCTTTTTCCTTGTTCTTTTACATCAACGCATAAGTGAGAGATTACTTTACTACCATTCCGTGCCGTTATCTTAACACTTAAACGTGCAGCTTTACATATGTGCAAAGGGTTCTTTAAACGTTCATTACTGTTGCCAATTTGAAGATAAAAATTCAGAATTGCCTTTGCACATAAAGTGAGGTTCTATTTTTTTCCATTTTCCATTTTAAATTCACTGGTAGATGCCCCAATTAACGACAAAACTCTTGGTCTGTTGCAGAGCATGTTTGGTTGTGATTTTACCAATTTTATAAAATATTTCATTTGCATTTTTTTTTAAACCTTGAAGTTTACACACACAATCCGAATTTCTTTCTAACTATAGTTTGAATCCTAAAGAAGGCATTTATATATCAAAGTAATATTACTTCAATAATTTTATTTTATGTGTGATCGTTGAGGCTTTGCACGTCTTCAATAAAGCCCTGTATAAATAGTTCAATTCGAAAGAGATTTTTAAAATGATTTTTCCCTACTTATGTCAATACGTGCCATTGAATGAAACAAATTATCAACTGAAAAAAAAAAATTGAGCATTTAAAGGGTTAAAGAAATATATTATTTTTAATTTGGATGATTCTCTTTCTGAATCACCTTGTATGATAAAGAAATTTCTTTGAAGGGAAAAAACGTCCTTAAAAATATAATTGTAGCCTTTATAGTATACAACAACTTAAAGTCGGGAATAATTCAGGAAAATTATATTCATTCTCATTTATTTTGTATAGAATGTCCAACAAATTTTCGAGGCCTTCCGAGGGTACTCAAAAATCGTGGAAATTGACTCGCGATCAACAATAATTATGTTTGTTGTTAATGGATTTTTCGGTGACGGTGCTTGGTCGCTCCTTGGTGGAAATTTCTGGTTCGTCCCCGTAGGATGCACGCACGTCTGTGATCGTGTCCAGCGTTCCATGTACTTTTAGGGAAGGAAGGTTTTTCGATGGTGTGTGTGGCAGTAGTGTATGCGGGGCGTAACGTGGCGTACTCATTGAAGCTTGCTGTCTGGGGCCCAGAGGAGAGCGGTCGAATGCACTCAGTGTTCCGAAGCGAAGGCCACCCCCCTTCGGAATATCTTTTGCCTCTCCTTTTTACCAGAAGCAGGCAACGCAACGCGCCAATACACTGATCTCCGCAGGTTATTTTGTTGTGTGTTCCTTATTTTATTATTATTATTTTGCTTCTGCCCCGCATTTTTTTTTCCTCATATATATATATTTGGACCCAGAATTGTTTTTTTATTTATTATTATATGTTTATCATGCCTAATGGTGCACAGAAACAAACAGCAATTACAAGAATGTGTGATGAGGGTGGGAACTATATGAAAATGTGTTCGAGGTCAACAATGCTCGTGATCGATTTTTAAACCGTGTTTGTTGATTTTGAGAAAAAAATTTGAATGTGTGATTTCGAGTTTTTTTTGTTTTTGACAATGGTGGATGATTTCATAAACGAGATTAATACAGTATGTATACGTTTCGAACTGTATAGAATGTGTGATAGAATTCCATTTTAATGGGGATGATTCGACATCCATATTTGTTATGAGCATCTTTTTCTCAGCCACCTTGAAATCTCGGGTTTTATCATTAATATTAGAAATTTTTTAAACAAAATAATGACAAGATACATGTCTAGGTTTCTCACTCCCATATTTTTTGAACGTGACTGTTTTATTTCTCATCGAAATGATTATAATTATGATCAACGTCTGATTTACATATTTCTCAAATTTTTCTTATCGTAATGAAAAAAAAATGATTTGAATTAGATATTGATTAAAATTATTACGTTACAAAACTTTGAAATTAAACGATTTTTAGTAAAACTGAGAGTATGCTAATGATTTAGTGGCAGCCGTAAAATTTGTGAGGCTCCAGATATTTGTTTCAGATCCCTGAAATGACGATTGATGAAAAATGTAGTTTTGTTCCTTTTGCGCATTTGTTTGAACTGTTGCTGTAATTTTGGCAAACCGTTGTTTTTCGTATTTAACTTATAGACATAAAGATACTGTATCGAAAAGAAAATCCCAACAATGAGTTAAGAAAGGCATTTTAGGCTTAACCCTTTGTATAATTTGAATTTATCATGTTTAATCCTGATAATTCATTTTTTAATCATGTTTTCAGTTTAAAAAGTATCATTGGTTTTTTCTACTAACTCCTTCACAAATTATAGCAATATTGAAATAATTTTCTTGTCGTCGGTCGACTATCGTTTATCATCAGCTACACAACTCATCAAAGAGGAAAACTTCGAGAATATAAATTTCATATTTTTTTTTTTTTTATCACATCCCCGAGGCCTCAAACTGCAAGTCCCAAGGCGGCACCCTTTTTCACGTAAGGGCCGCTACTACTAATGATGATATTCGAGCTATATGATGTATAACATCGTGATTGTTGAACTCATAAACTTAAAAAAAAAAAATGCGAATTTATTTTCCAGTTTTATTTTTTTAGTCTCCATCCAAAAAATATGGCTTCAAAAAAATATATATTTATTTTTTTCACCATGAAAAATATTTCTCACTCTCTCGAAAAAAATATGTTGTTCGAAATTTTCAGTCAATCCACACCCAGTGTTTCTCCACATACATACATAGGGTAAAAAAATATAAATAAAATAAATAAATGAATAAAAAGGAATAGCAAATAAAATTTTTGAAAGAAAAAAGAACTAGCAAAGGGAGTGAGTGGGTAGAATGAAATAAAATACAATATATATATATATATATATATATATATATATATGAGGGAGGAGAGAATAGAATAGAATAGCAAAAAATAAAATAAGTAAAAAACGTACCGATTTCTGGGAAATCGGTTTCCCAGGTCATCATGAACGCTTGAAAAGGAAGAGCCCGTAAAAAAAATAATAATATATAATATATATATATGAGAAAAAGTAAAAAAAAAAAAATATATATATATATATATATAAAAACGGCCACAGAAGCGATTTTAAAAAGCGAATTTTCGGCTGAAGTGGCGGCATTATCGAAACGGCGGCATTAATGCCTCTAGAAATGACAATATACATACATACTCTCATTTCCTCCACCTCTTCTATTCCTTGGTCTATCTCCTCGATGGGGATCAATAGGAGAAGCGTTTTTCTCCTCTTCTTGTGCTTCTTCTTCACCATCTTATTCTTCGTCTTGGTTCTTCTTCTTCCATCCAACCTATTCTCATTCGCCCTGCTCCGATTGTCGATACTGCAAAAGCAAAGGCTTCGGGCGAAAAACCCAGGGAAAAGCGAAAAAATATTTAAAATCTGTTTATCGGTTTCGTAGAAGGGATGGATGCAGCTTGGAATGTCTATCGAATTCAAATGGAGAGAAGCACCACCACCAACACAACAACAAAAAATTGTATAAAAAAAGCTCTGGCGAATGGAGTATATGGAGTATGGTATACGTGTACGTTGTATGTGGAGGTGATTTAGGATCAAGCGTCTAGTCTAAATTTTTTTTTTCTACGTGTGTATGTGAATGCGTCTCACACGACACCTTCGTCTTTTTTTTTTGTTGTTATTATTATTTTTTTAAACCCGTGTCGGGTTTTATCAAGTGTTAAGAATTCTCGACCTGCTTGTGATATGTACTTGAGAAAAGATGTAGACGTCTTGTATTTGCTTTTGTGGGTATTCTTCATGAGGTTAATACAATATAAAAAAAATTTTATGGGTTTTTCGCGTTCGTGGTTGGTACTGAAGTTGATTTTGTGCGTGTTTTTGTTTTTTTTTGAAATAAATCAATGATATAATATGGTTATGAAGGCTGTCCCAAATTGTTTGCACAGTGAAAATCTCCGCAATCGTTGACTTTAGTGAAATACATTTAGTTACAAAATGTTTTCAAATGATGTGCAGTTACTCCAAATGTCTTAAATTTTCCAAGCGAATACATAAAAGGTAGAAAATTAACCTTTGTGTAAAACCTGTGTGCTAAAACTTCCAATTAGTGAAATTTAAATGCGCCTCTGTGAAGTCTTTTACAAAAAACGCATATTTTAAATGCAATATTATACAAATACAAAAGACACAACAGGCAAATAGTCCACAACAACGTGGCTGAAATAGAGGTATTCGACTTTGAAGTTTTCATTTTTCGCCAATGATCGATGAGTTCAAACTCAAATCACCATAGTAGCCTACCAGTTCTTAAATGCAACGTTTAAGTAGGGTCTCGAGACCGAGCACTCTCAAAGCCTTCAACGAGCACTGTGATGCCAGAGCAACAGGTTAAAGATGTAGATAGAAAAAAAATTCCGGACAGAGAAATAGCCTTATAGGGAGATGCTTTCTTAAAACATGTAGAACTATCATATTGCATTCATTTAAGCGACAGTATTTGTATTAAAATGGAAATTTTATTTTTGTACACAGTGTCCCCTCAGCCTATAATTTAAAATTAGAAATGTTTCGCCTTGTATGCTAGGTGTCAAACAGTAAACGTCTTTTGTTTCTAAATGAAATACTCGTGATTTTTGATAATTTCAGCACCCATTTCCATGAAAGAATTCAAACTTTAGTGGGGAAGGCTAGCAATGAGATAAACAAAGTTATATAAAGATTCCGTGTGATTGTGATCTAAACATATTTTAAATCTTGAAATAAATGTAATTCGGAGTTCAAAAGTATATTATTCATATATATATATATTATATTATTCTTACATCAACGTAAGAGTTAAGTAAAAATAGATAACAAAGAGAGGTGTACAAGTGTAAAAATATATCACCAAAACCTTCTTACTTCTGAGATACCCCCTAAAATATGCTAAATGATTCAATGTATAATATATATCTCGAAGATTATTTCACAATCTTTTGTCTTGCGTCTAGTGAGTCTAGCATAAAAGTTACTGATTATAACTTAAAGGTAAGGGGAACGTATAAAAATTAAAAATCGTATTTCAATTCATATACAGCCCTCCTTATAAAATAAATACATGTCTAACATCTATATCTTATTTTAATAATTTTTCTAATTGGAAATATATGTTTCTTTGAAAATTTGAAGCTATTCAATTGCTTAACTTTACACTCTGTATATACAGGCTGTCCCAAATTGTTTGCACAGCGGATATCTCTGTAGCCGTTGATTTTACAAACATACTTTCAATTACAAAATGTCTTCAAATGACGTGCAGTTACCTTAAATCTGAAAATTTATTTTAAGGGTTTTACACACACATAAGAACTTTTGTATTAACTTTTTATACCACCCCCGTATGCTCAAAATCCAATTAAAAACCTGTTGCCTTGTCTCTCCTGATGCCACCAAAAAAAAAATTTCACGTTTTTACGTGCAATATTCACTGAGATATTCGAATTCCAAAAACCGAAGGAAGTTGGCAAAAAACGTTAAATGCGGATAAAACGGTTTTCTTCGCATTTAACGTTTTTCCCCAACTTTCCTCCGTTTTTGAAATTCGAATATCTCAGTGAATATTGCACTTAGGAACGTGTAATTTTTTTTGGCATCGGGGCAAAAACTTTTTGATCGGGTTTTTGAACACACGGGGACTGTATAAAAAGTTAATTCCTTCATTTTCGCCTGTGTACGACCCCTAAAATAAATTTTCAGATTTTACGTAACTGCGCGTCATTTCAAAACTTTTTGTAATTGAAAGTATGTGTGTAAAGTCAACGGTTACAGAGATATCCGCTGTGCAAACAATTTGGGACAGCCTGTATATAAACACTATAATAATTATGCTTGTGTTGAGACATTTAAAGTTGAAATCATTCTATTTGTAATAATCGTTGTAACGAGAGAAAAGTAAAAGAAGGGGAAACCCTTTTCCGTATATCATCGACTGTAAATGTAAATTAAATGTTTAAGTCTTGGATAGTGCTAAAATGCATTTAATAAAGTTCAAGTATCATTTTTGTTCTTCAAAAATTAGATTAAATACATTGGAATACAATAACGCATTCTTTATTCTTTAAATGAAAAATTTATTGGCCATAAATAATATCTAGTAGGAGTGATAACGAGTCTTTTTAATGTATGTAATTGTTACAAAGACATTAAAAAACTACACTTGTCATCGTTTTCAGCGAAATACTTTCATTTTTCTTATATTAATGTATTCAGGTGTTTTAGAAGTTTTGACAAATAGTATTCGAGGGATACATATTTGAATGGATACAGGTAATATCTACGCATGTGCACGTACCATATACACCTGAGGTACGCGTAGAGGATTCCCTTTGGAAATTTGATTCGCGTTCTTGTCTAGCACGAAGGTACGTGAAAAGTATAAGTCTGTTTTAAAATTCCGGGAAAGTGGAGAGTTTGGGAAATAGGTATGTGTGTGTGTGTGATCTAAAGACAGAAAAGTCTCAGTGGTGGTAGCTTTCTTAAAGCCAGCCACAAACAGAGAGTGAGAGAAAGAGAGAGTGAAATGCGCAAAATGCACTCACTTTTAGAAGCAGCGGCAAATTTTCTCTCGTTAAAGAAGTAACATTGATCATTTTTGATGCATGATCCCTTTCTCCGCTAATATTAACCCCTTACCAAGGGCCAAATGAGCTCCACACACAAGAAGGTGGTGGTGGTTGGTGTCTGTTGTGGTTGGTTGGTTGTTTGTTTGTGGCAGGATCCGTGGTTTTAAGAGCGAAGAGAAGAGTTCGGAGTGAATATCATTCTTATGGCTGCGGACTTTACGAATGGCAACAATGACAAAATGCGTGCCGTGTTATGAATGACACTGAAGTGCGGGCATCGCAATGACTTTTGCATTCCAGTATTACAAAATGCATGCAAACACTTTAAAACATTTTAAGATTCAAACTATGCCGTTGTATAGAAGAGAGTGAGAGAGAGAAAAGAGGGGATATGTATGTATGTGTGAAACCAGAAGGAGAACTGTAAAACTGAAAGGATTCCAGCACGATTAGTAAAGATGCCAACTTTTCGAAAAGCCGGAAACAGAATTTTCTCTGAGTTTTGGGAAATTCCGGTGCTATTCGAAGCCATTTTTCATAAAATGGGGGGGGGGCGCCTTTGCCTTTGGAATTTTCGAATCGTCTCCGGAATTTTTGAAGAGGATTTTCAACTACCCCCCTCCCCTCCACCAAACTTTTCTCTCAGACTCCCTTTCTCCTTTGATACATGGACAATGTTTTCAACCTAGGGCCGACACGACTCCCCTCATCCCCGACTGGCACACATACAAACACCTATTGCCAGATCTTTCATTCCTTGCCTTGTACCCAACCAACAACTCTTTAGAATTGTTCTCCAAGGGTTAGTGCTGCCTTTTTTTTTTTATCCTACTAGGTTCTTTTATTTGGTATATAACACATTTTTTGAAAAAAAAAAACGAAAAACAAAGTGATTTCCATAATAATTCAGTTATAGAAACGAAACTCATTCCAAGACAGACATGAATTTCAGTTTTTATTTATTTATTTATTTATTATTTTTACAATCCACGAAAAATCAACCGTTCATTTACTTGATATTGAAGAGAATCAATCATAAAATTCGGGAGATGTATTAAGTATTTTCATGTAATGGTAGGAATTATTTTCGTTTGTTTGTTTTCTTGAAATGATATTAAGAGCTGAAACTGAATTATTATATAATAAAGGCTTTATAAGGAGAGGGGTTTCCTCTCTTTTTTCGCGTGTTTTGTTCCGAGAAACAGCAATTGCTGTACGTGCCAAGAGGGTGTGATATTGAAAATTTTCTGGGGTGTTTTTTTTTGTTCCTGCCGGAAGAAAAATTCGTTATCCGAAAGCTTTTCTCTACCCTTTAATTTGTAAAAGAGCATATTTTCTTGATCCATCCTTCCCCTAGTCTTCACGTAACAACCGGCCAGGGACCCCCCACCGACTCCCCTCGTACACTCTCTGCATTATTATATACACACACACACACACACAACGAAAGGAAAACCGAGAGCTACCAACTCAAAACAACCATTAAAAGCGGCATAACCACAAAAATCGCACAATTAAATACAATTAAAACACTTCCCAAAAGAAAATGAAATTACACTTTTCCCTCCTCCTCTTCCTTTCTTACACAGGGCAAGAAAGTTTTCTCTTTAAGCGCGAGGAAAATTATATTAACAGAGAGAGTTTTCGCGGCGTCTTACAAATGGGTTCCTACAATTTTCTAAGGGTGGATTGATTCAATTAGTGAAGCCGCTCGCAGAACATAAAGGGTTGCGGAACGTGAGTGGTCGGTAGGTTGGTTGCAGCTGCTTTATGTTGCAGGCAGGCAGCACTAACCTCAAATATTGCCGCTGCAACTTCTTCTCTCTCTCTTCCTTTTTTTTTTCCCGTGTACTCTTATTTTCTTGATGCTGTTGTTTCTTGTGGTATAAAGTTGTGTTCAGCAACCAACCAGGGCCAGATGGATAGACATGGAAACAAACCACGAGAAAACTAGAAGGAGATTCGAGTTGAAAGACGAGGTGGAGAAGAATAGCTTGTAAGGCCTAGGAAAAATACAGTAAAACTCCGTTATAACGACAGTTCACAATCACGAGGAAAAAATTGTCTTTATCAAACGAATTTCAATTTTTTTGTCAAGTTATAAAATTAAAAAGAAACATTGCTACTTTTTCTGCATTAAAGCGTCTTTTAGATAGTTTCGTTCCAATATTAAATGAATAAACAGAACTCATAGGAATGTAATGTCATGAAATTGATTTTTTGTGTCACAGCCGTAAATTCTCTAAGACATTTTTGCATAGAATTTCGAAAAATTAAAGCGATTTGGTCGACCAAAACTGAACAATTAAAAATTTCAATTATTATATATCACTGCTCACGTCCATGACTGTACGGACTACTTCACCAACTCTGGCCGTATTGCAATTTACTATCATTAATGAGATGAGGTGGAAATGTGAAGACGCTATCTATTGTTGGTCGCCTCAAGTTCGTTAGGGAAAATATCTTATCTCTATATCTTCCTTCGGGTTTGAACCTGGGACCGCGGCGGCAACCGTCACGTTCGTACACGAGCATCTTACCACTACGCCGCTGGGAATGGCTGTGTGACTCGTCAACATTTTACCGCTAATCGGAAATTTATTTTTTTCAGTCATTCGGAAACTAAACTGCAAGTTCTGATCCCGTGGTCTCTTAGTCACTGGGAGAGACAAAAGTCGAATGAAATCATCACATAACCCATATATAGAGGAAAAGCCCAAAAATAGGGAAAGGAAGTGGTTAAAAAAAATTGACTTCTCTGTGCACATTCTTTCTTCGAAGTACGTCAGAGTAATTTTGACAAGGAGCATTTGCTATAATAAGAGTCACCGTGTTTAATTCTTGAAGAGAGAGAGGACGTTATAGCTTACTCTTCCTAATTTTCAACCCGCCTATAACCGAATATTTTTTTAATCTTTAACATTAGCAAAGCGAGATTCCCGTTATAAACCAAACTCGCTGTAACAAACTTTTACCGTATATACGGTATATCGATGTCTTACTTTCGACCTATATGGCGATTGTGTTTATGAAATTATATGATTAAATTAGAATGAGGCCGTAAC
Organism: Pholcus phalangioides; assembly: GCF_987345545.1. Lineage (NCBI taxonomy): Eukaryota > Metazoa > Arthropoda > Arachnida > Araneae > Pholcidae > Pholcus > Pholcus phalangioides. The sequence continues at coordinate 12,899,721 of NW_028301625.1, read as the reverse complement.
TAGGATATTTGCCGCCCGGGGGAAAACATAATTTTGGCGCCCCCCACAACTTTAAAACTAGATAATTTTATAACGGTGTTCTTTGTTCCCACCTAAAATTGCTCCCTGTCCTGAGTTGGAATCTGAAATGAAGGGCTTTGGCGTGAATTAACAAATCTTATTCCGGAGGAAATCATTAAGTCAGATGAAAACACGCCGCAAAAGAACGATTTTCTTGAAGACACGCTCTATGACACACATTTTTATGCCGTGACTCTGAAGTTGAAGAAGAGCTGCGAAGTGTCATCAAACTTGAGATCCAATGAGTCTCGAGTTCATTATCATTCGAATAATTTACAATTTCATTCGAACATTCACACAATAGTAATTACGGCCACACATTAAGAAAACTAGTCTCCAGCTGCGATAGAAAACAGTAAATGTGTCTCAGCAGCTGAGAAAAGAGTAATAACAATAATCACACTAAACTAAAAAAAAAACAAATGAAAATAAGAATCAACAGAGTCTATGCGTCTACTTTCTCTCCTTAATCATAGACCATTCGTTCCCTACGAAGAAAAACAATGCCGACATTTCAGACGACTACGACAAACTAACAGACTGTGAAATAACTACTCAGAAACTCCATTTGAAACTCTGAATAAAATAAAATAATAAGAACTGTACAAGTGTGTATATATATATATATATATATATATGGTAAGAGAGAGAAAAAGAGTGAGAGACGACGCGGCTAGTATAGAAAAATCCGCTATACAAAGAGAGGACCATGGTCCAGAAGTAAAAAGAATAATACAGTAATAATAGAAACAGAGGATTTTTAAAACCCCGCATTCAACAATTCAGTATCGCCATTGGCCGTGTGTTTAAGTGGTTTGTTTTTGAAATATACATCCTTACCTTCACACCGACTGAATTTTGACTTTCAATTGTTTGACTGTCTCATTCGATTTCCGTTGCTGATGGCTATCGCTATGATTTTTGTCGAATCAGTGGCACGAATCCATTTCTTTGAACGAGATGAAAGATGATTCGTAGTCGGTCTTCAGAAAATATCCAGTTTTTTTTTTATTTTTATGTGTCCGTGAAAAATCAGATTTTTTTCATATAGTCATATTCATTTATAACGACATTAAAGATTCCGTGCAATTTTCTCGTTATAACCGAAGTTGATGTTTTCAAGATGTTTCAAGCTTGAAAGATATAATCAGATGCAATTGAATACCATGGTGATTAGTTAATTCCCCTTGCCGCATTCTTTACTGGTGAACCGTGTGTTGATCGTAGAAGCAGACTTCCAATTAGAAAAATTATCCAAATAACGTGTAGATCTCCAAACGCACACCGTCCTAAAAAACCCGATTAGAAAGTTTTTGCCTTGTCTCCACTGAGGCCAAAAAAAAATAAAAATAATAATAACCTACGTTTCTCCGCTGAGATATTTGAATTAACAAATCGGAGAAAAGTTGGAAAACAACAACATAAGTTAACGGACACAAACAAGCTCGTTACGCTGTTAATTCCCACGTTTCTCCGATTTTAGAATTCAAATATTCTGGTGAATATTGCATTTAGAAACTGGATTGGATTGTTTTATTGGCCTCAGGAAAGACAGGGCAACGGCTTCCTATTTGGGCCTTATAAATCTATTTCATTTTATTTTAATAACTATGTTTATAACAACTTAGTACATAAGAGACTGCCAGGATGACCCTATGAACTTGGCCAATAACTTCAATGATGACTTCATTAATAGGAATTTAGATACTAATGAACAAAATAGTTTATGCATGTACTGTATGGCACAAAATAATATATCAACCACTTCGACCAACTCTATGTATTGTGGTAAGATACATCAAGAAGAATTGAAACAAGTAATAAGGGACCTAAAGGAAAATAAATAAAGTGGTTATGATGGACTAAAATGATGAAAATAATTTCACAATACCCCCTAAATACAATAAAAAATTTAATTGATCATTCTATTTTAAATGGCATCTTTTATCATTAATTAAAATACTCTCTCGTCCATCCTATATATAAAGCAGGAGATAGAAATGTTTTGATAAATTACAGACCGATAATTATACTTCCAGTTTTTCCAAAAATAATTGAAAAATGTGTTAAAGACTTCTAAATTTCCTAAATGGACAAAATTTCTTCTCTTCTACTCAATATGGATTCCAAAAAAATAAAAACACAGAAATGACAATATTAGATTCAAGTAACTATCTAAACAATGGCTGCAATAATAATATATATTCCATAACTGTGTTCCTGGATTTAGAAAGAGCGTTTGACATCGGTGATCTGTAAATATTAACAAGTAAACTATTCTCAATAGGAGCCAGAGGAAACATGCTTAAATGGTTTGAGTCATACTATAATAAAAGACAAGCAGAAATGATTCAGAAAGAAATTAGTTCTTTTCGAGATGTGAAAAAAGGAGTACCTCAAGGGTCTGTACTAGGTCCAATACTATTTTATATATATATATATATATATATATATATATATATATATATATATATTTATATGGAAACAAGAAACATGAATCTCAATGAAAACAGACATCTAAAAATACAATGACTGTCGCTGTCAAGATAATGGTGATTGCTATTGCGAAGAAATAGGAAAAACTTCATGAGTATAATTATCTGGGTATAACAATGCAACATGACCGTAATTAAACATGAAAGAATTAAAGTTAATTAAACAATTAACTTTAACTTTTAGTAATTAAAACATTGTCTTCTATGGGAATCAGTCGCGAGCGCCAATTACTTACGTTACAGCCGAGGTGTCGTTACAACCGAGTTCGACTGTACTTAAGAAAATCCATTTAAGTCTATAAGAATAAGTAACAAGTCCGGCAAATATACCACGTGTGTATGAAGCTGCGTTTCGTTTACGGTATGTAAGTCAGTCGTTTCTCGAAATTTGTCTCAGTAGCAGCAATATCCAGAGACTTCAATGAAATTCGCTGTCCAGAGCGAATCCCTTTCCCCAGAGCAAATAATAAATCTTGCAGTCTAATGCAATGACATTAAACGTCTTGTGTGATCGAGGACTCGTATTGTGCCCTATGGGGAATAAGAAGAGCGAAATTGATGTCGAGATTTGTTTAATGGAAAAGTTTTGGATTCTAGAAAATATTCCTAAAAGAAAAAGTAATACATATAATAGGAGTGTGTGTGTCGACCAGACGAGACAGTTCTATTGTTTATATTTTGTTTATTTGTGAGATTTCAGACGCTGGATCCAATCGTTTCCCATCCCGAAAAAAAACAAAAATCTATCATAGATGCATCATTTTAAAGTAATCTTTATTAAATTCCTCGAGTATTAAAGCTTGTTTTTACCGTAGAAATATTAATCAAGTATGATCTGCGAATGTGCCGTGGGAAACTTGAGTGATCTGTGAATGGGCACAGACCGCTTAAGTGATCTGTAAATGTACCACGAATCACCAAAGTGAGCTGGAACTGCGCCACAGACCGCTTCCGTTTCCCAGAACTGTGCCACTAACAACCGAAGTGCTCCAGGCATGTGCTGTGGGACACTTAAGTGATCTGGAACCGCATCGAAGGTCGAATAAGTAATGTGGAATTGTGCCGTAAGCAGGGGCTGCTCGAGGAAAAAAATCTCTACTCGTGCAGGACGTCATTTTTCGCTCCCCCGTCGACAAAGCTTTTTCTCGCCCTTTCAAATCGGGTTTGGCATCTCTCCTAGAGTGGCACCCCATGCGGCCCCACAGATCGCACGGTCCCAAGAACCGCCCTTGGACCTAAGTCACTTAGAAGCTCTGGAAGTGTGCCGCACCTTACTCAAATGCTATGTAAATATGCTGTGTGTCACTTACGTGATCTGAAAATATGCTGAGGGTCACTTAAGTGATGTGTAACTGCATCTCAGGTCTTTTAAGTGATCTGAAAATGTGCTGCGGGTCATTTAAGTGATGTGTAACTGCGTCTCAGGTCTTTTAATTGATCTGGGAAAATGCCGTGGGTCCTATGAGGGTCATATTTGGTTTGCGGGCCATGGGTTGAGCATGCATGTATTACATCATCATCTGCCCAGTGGTCCTTTACTGATGTTTCTGGCGCTTGGGGGAAATGAATTGAAATGGTTGGTTTTTCTCTCTGTAATTAGTATATAGGCATTCAGAAAGTGATCAAGGAGCAATTACGTGTACTTACACTATGAGTTTCTAATCATAAGATCCTGTACTAATTAATTAATTAATTAATTTTTTTTTATTTAAAACTTGTTATCGCATAAATTTTTTTTATGTCACCATATGTGGAAAATCTGGATCTTTAGATATAGTACTTTTTTTTGTTTTTGTTTTTTTCTAGAAAATTCAAGTCCTCGGGTAGAAAAAATGAATAAAGGAATTTCCATCTAGTGCAATCAAAGTGATCAAAACATGTTTTCGTCAATTAATTCCTTAAAAAAGTGAGGGTTACTGAATCCTCCAATCCTCTTCCGTGTTGAAAATTTTTCTCATTTTTTGTTTTTAATTTCTATTTTCAATCTAGGGCCGTAACTAGGATTTTTGCCGCACGGGGTAAACATTATTTTACTACTCCCACAACTTTGAAATTCGAAAATTTTGTAACGCCGTTCCCACCTAAAAAGTTGCCGCCCCCTAAATTTTTTCCGCCTGGGGCAGTCGCCCCACTCCTATCCCCCTCTAGTTCCGGCCCTGTTTAAACCTATTAATTTTTTTTATACTCCTACTATCCTATAATATTGTTACAGCCATCTTAAATTTGCAGTAGCGATTTTTTAAGGTTGGAGGATCGCGTTGTTTTTATTTAGCTCTTTTGAAAAAAAAATTAATATACAGGATATATTTTTTCAATTGTAAAATTTGAAATTTTTAACTGTACTTTCCTCATTTGCTTAGCTTATACACAGTTCTATTGTTTATTCTTAGATTTCAAACGCTGGATTCAATCGTTTCCCATTTCGATGAAACAAAAATCTATCGTATATAGAGATGCATCATTTTAGAACAAACCTTATTAAAATTTCTCAAGTGTTGAAATTTATTTTTCCCGTAGAAATATTCCCTTCGGAAGAATCCGTAATAAAATATATTACATCATCTTCTGTCCAGCGACCTTTTATTAATGTTTTCAGCGCTTGGGAAAAATAAACTCAAATAGTTGGTTTTTTTTCTCTCGCGTAATTAGTACATAGATATTCACAAAGTGATTAAGAAGTAATTACATGTACTTATACTGCGAGTTTCTACGCGTAAGATCCTAAATTATTTTTTTAGCTTTTTTATTTAAAACTTGTTATCGTATAAATGTTCATTTTTTTATGTCACCATATCTGGAAAATCTGGATCAAATTTGTTCGTTTCCCTGAGGATCTTTAGATATAGTAATTTGGTTTTTTTCAATAAAATTTAAGCCATCAGGTAGAAAAAAAATGAATTAAAAAATTTCCATTTAGCGCAATCAAAGTATGTTTTCGCCAATTAATTCCTTGAAAAACGAGGTTTTCTAAATCCTCCAATCCTCTTCCGTGTGGATCATCTTTCTCATTTTTTGTTTTAAATTTCTATTTTCAACCTATTAAAAAGTTTTTTTTACTCCCGCTACCCTATAATGTTGTTGCAGTCATTTTAAAATTGCAGTAAGGAATTTTTAAGGTGGAGGATCACGTTGTTTTTATTCAGTAACTTCTTTTTCAAAAAAAAAAAATTAATACATATTTTTTTTTTCCGATGGTAACATTTGAAATTTAGCTTTATCGTCCTCATTTGCTTTGCTTATAAAGTGGAAAGCTTATCAAAGTGGGGATATAATCCCATCTTCAGTTTACCGAGAAGTGAAGAAACTAGTTATCAAAGTCTTGAATCTTATACTAATTGCATTTTTTTGCTCCTTTTCTTAAATCTCTTAAAGTAATTTTTCCACCCTTCCTTTTCCTCCATCTTTCAATATCTTCTTAGTTATTCAAACTCCCGGATGTTCCAGAACGTTATCTTGTTTTTACTTATTTTTATTTTTTTCGTTACTTCCCCTTAACGTTTCTATAATTTTCCTCGGCGATTTCCTTAAAACTTATTTATTTATTCGATTTTTTTCCTTTCCTTCCCTCAGTTTTCGTAGAAAATTTATGGCTGGTTATTTATTCATTAGTTTTCATTAAGGCACCGGAACATTTTTTTTCTCCTCTCTCTCTCTCTCTCTCTTCTTTCATTGCTTCTGGGCTTCTTTCATTGGGAAAAATCTTTGAACTATCTTTTTGGACTGAATAATCTAGTGGATTTCATTACTTGAAGACCCGTGGAAAGAGATATATATTGAGAGAGAAAGAGAAGAGAGGGGGCTTCTAGACTAATTTTTGTTTTCATTTGTGTGTATCGTCGTTCTTTTCATTCCCTCTCATCCTATTATAGATTGATGTCAGGTACCTGTTGCTGCTGCTTTTTCGGGTGTGTTTTATGCGTTGAAAATGAAAATGGTTGGGAGAATGGACGATCTCTCTCTCTTGAATTTTGTATTCTTATGGTATGGGTCTATGATATTTACTAGAAAAAACTGTTGTGTGTGCGTCGATGCGGATAATAAGGTTTTCGTGATAGTTTGGTATCGTGTATGAGGTACGTTCTTGGTAGCCTAGGGGATAATATTTCAATTGAAATTTAATTCATTTCGTTTCACGTGAGCTAGTACAATGCCTCTCTTAAGCTCCTCCCTTCGCTACCCTTTTATAATAGCCGACTAGGTGCCTTTAAAAATGAAGTTTGAAATATAGTTGAAATCGATTATAACGATTTTTAAGGCACCGTGAAGTTATGTTGTTTAAACAAAGAAAATTGATATTTGAGGTTTTTGAAATAATGGTTTGAAATATATGATAAGATGTCATCATGCGGTGTTTCTGAATATACTAAAATATACAGTATTTGAAATATTCCCATGGTGTGAATTAACAGTGACACGTTTGAAATCTGAATTGATAAAAGGGGCACTGGGTAAAAACTGAGTTTCAGAATATCCTTGAAGGAAAAGAAGCATTTTGAAGCTATAACGAGTGCATGGCTTGAACAGAGTTACAAGATCTCGATCTCTGTAGTGAGATACTTGCAGTTTGCTATAAATACCGAGGAAAACCTATTGATATAGATCAACGGATTCTACTCCAATGTAACATGAATGGAAACTGAACAATGATCGACAATCATTCAACGAGTTCTGTTTTTAATCATCGTAATTATCAATAGAAAATATCATGTTGCCTTGAACTTAATTTTTCTAAAAATGTTTTGCAAAAGCACCAAAAAAACGAGAAAATGTGTTATATTCGAGGACGTTGCATTTTTTTACGTTAAAGGCGAAGTTCTTCAACGTTGTTTTCTATGGCAGGGATTCTCAACCTTTCTGTATCCGAAGGACTGAAACAGTGCCAGACACTAACTTACAGTCATATGAGTCTAATATTTAATTTCGACTTGCTTGAATATCGAATTCAAATGCATGATATCATTAATATTATGACTTGAAAAAGTTTTATTTTATTTTGTTTTTAATTATAACCAAATTTTTGAGACTTTCTGTCCTATCTTCGCGGACCATGAGAAATGTCGCTTTATGGAAATCGGCCACACTATTCAGCGTTGAATAGTGTGGAATAGAATAACACTATTCAGCGTTATAACCGAGTTTGACTGTATAAACCATAGTTTCTCAAACTTTTTGTTCCACCACACACCACCCCTTCTTCTTTTTCTTCAAAAAAGAAAAAGTGTTTGTTCTCATCGCTCTCAACTCAGATCAAGCAACTGGATCTTATACTAAACCCATAGCTTCAACCGCCCACCTGGACTATTCCATCACCTTCAGGGTGGGGGTGACATTGCCCACTTTGGAAAACGTACAAACGTAGAAAAATGCACAAACGCACATCAGTTATGTGTGTTCCTTTTTGTACATTTCATTCAAAAAAAAATTCCAGCCTTTGTTGCTGATCGGATATTATATAGTTTCGTCATGATATAAGCTTTTATACGATTTTCAAATGAATAACTAATTACAAGTTTTTGTGACATGGCAACACTAGGATCATGCATCATTTTGTGAGTGTTGTCCGGTACCCTGTTATCCATTCACCCGTCCATCTAATCCTTCATTTACTTCTCGCTCCAATAGGAGAGAGTGAATTCGTTCTTCCATCGGGTTGATCATGATTAGCCCAGCAGAGCCCTATACCAAACACTTTTTTTTCTCTTATTTTATTTTTTATTATTATTTCTAGTCGGAATAAATCGCCACCTCTAGGGATATGGAAAAGGGGGTGACGCTGTCGCACGAGGAGACAGAAATGTAGAAAGAACCAGAAGGACAGAAAGGAAAAGAAATGAAAGAAGTTGAAGAATAAGAAAATAGTAAAAAAAAAATGTAAGAAAAAAAAAGTCGCTTGGGAAAAATACGAGGCAAGATCTCAGGCGATCTCAGCCGGACTAACGAGATCTGGGGCCAAAATCTTTTTTCGCTGAGACGCCAGAAAAGTTGTTTTTCGAAAGGCATTTATCTTTTTACGGTGGGCTAGAGACCAGCACAATTGGCCACGCGCTGCGGGTGAAGAAAAAAAAAGGACCGAAATAAGAAAGAAAAAAACTGACCAGTGGCCTTCCAACACCCAACCTATCCTTTGCTGCCGTACCCTGTGACAAAACGCAGCGTAAGGACTTTGTGTGGAAGAAGAGAAAGAGAGTAAGAAGAAGAAAAAGAATTATATATAAATATATATATATATATATATAAAGAGATAGAATAAGAAATTCTTGAATTTTTTGGTACCTTAAAAATGTTTAAAAAAATATATCCAAATAGAGAAATAAAATAAAAGAAAATAGCAGCAGCAGCGGCTCTCTCTCTCTCTCTCTCTCTATCTGGAGACAAAAGAGCAAAAGAGTTGGGCACTGACCAACACCCACCACGTCTCGAGGAAAAAATACTGCCACTTAAAATTGGCTAAAATAAAAATTTAGAGGAAATAGAGGGAGAAAGAGTGGGTAAAAAAAATTGTCCGGACATTGCTTTGTGCTCGAATCGAATTTTGTAGAATTTTCAAAACGCAGCGTGTGCAGGAATGAAACGCTGGATTAAATTGTGAACGTATATACAGTTTTTGTTTTACTCGGTTTGGGTTTTCTTGTCTTTTCAATCATGTTGTTTCGTTTAGTTTTTTTTTAACCTTATTTTGTTAGTGCGAATTAACCACCTTTGATACAAACGATAAAACATGGTAACTATCTAAACCAAGGATTCTTAACCTTTTTCAACTGCGACCCGAAATCACCAACAAGACCAACTTCGCGACACGTGGCTCTATTTCGGGTCTAAGAATGCTTAATAAACATTACTTATTAACAAAATGTTTAGTTTCAGACGCATAGGTTAAGAACCCCTGATCTAAACCACACATGCTCAACCCATGGTCGTCTGGGTCATCTGATGTGGTCTGCAACCTCTGATCTAATTTTGTACAAATGGACTAAGTGGCACGTTTTTAGATGTCTTAAGGTTCTCACGGGATATTTGCAGATCACTTGAGTGACCTGCAGCACAGTTCCAGAACTTTCGGGTGGCCCGCGACACATAACAAAATGAAAAAAAAAAAACTATTATATTTTTAATGTTAGAGTTTCGATTTACGAAATTGTGGTCAATGCAGAGAAACATTATTTCTGATTTGACAAAAACAATTTGTATTTTCAACATATAAACACATAGGTAACATGATTCATTTCAAAAAACATACTGTGGGAGCTATGGAAATAGCAGTAGCAGATTAGGAGGTCAGTGATGGTAATCTCGATGAGAAAAATTTCCCTAAACAATTTTTCTTTCAAGTCTATCATGAAAATTTAAAACTAGTGTGCTGCCATCTTTTGGTAAAAATATTCAGTCAAGTATTTTTTTTTTGTTTGCACAAAATTCAGAGTAACAAAAATTCCAAAATATCAAACTATTGTTTTGTTTGATAAACTTTAAATGCTTTATGAAGTAACATTCTCCACTCTGGTGAGAGCAGTAACTTTCATAATTTGTTGAAAGAAAAGAAAGACGAACAACTTGACACACAATAATTCATTGATAGTTATTTATAATTAGTATTTAATTAAACGAAAAGTTCAGTTAATTAGTTAAATCCCCTCAAAATGTTTGAGGCCCGCGATGCCACAGCGAGCAATCTTACTGGGTGCGGCTTATACGCTGGAGTTTTGTTCCTGGTGCGGCCCGCGACACTGCGTCTGACCATGACGTTGGCCCTCGAACAGAGAGAAGTTGGCCACCCCTGATCCAAACAGTAAATTTGAAACGTCTTTAAACCTATCACGAACATGATACGATTTCGTGTTTATTGTTATTATTTTTTGGAATATTTTTGTTAATAGAGTTATCGGTATTATAAAAAAATAATAGTTTGAAGTATAATATTTTCGATATTAAGCAGCGCGAGAAAATATACTATGTAAGCGCGGTTTTTTTTTAAACTGCCGTATATTAATATCTATTGATGGATGAATGCTGATGTAAATTTTTTTTTGTATCTATGAACGAGCGTGGTTTTATCGGAGTTTTTTTTTTCTTTATACTTTTCATGGTAATTTTATTCCTTAGAAAAATGTCTTGGAATTCACTCGCCGGCGGAGTTTTCTTGCTTCGATTAGCTTTCATTGCTTGGTGTTTGAGGGCGCTGGTGGCCGGACGGAGCAAAAGATATCCTCGGGATGACATCTGCATACATTTGTATGCATTGGCATTGCCGAAAAGCTTTTCATGTGATAATATAGCACTCTCTCTTTTCCCACGATATACTTCTGTCCACTTCTCATTTGTTCCCCCCCAAATGGGCGGTGAAAATATTCTCAACTTTCCTCGAACTTTCGACGTAAACATGTTTTGTGGTCAACCAACAACTCGGACGTTTTCTATAAAAGAACCCTTCCGTAATGTAATTTTTGTTTTTCTTTCTTGGAGTAAATCAAACTTTTTATTTTTTTGTTTTCTCTCGAAGAATGTCCGCTAAAATAAAAGAAATAGATGCGAGTTTTTCCGTTCTGGAACATTTTATAATAATATTATATAGCCAGTGGCCTTCTGGAGCGCGATATCCTCACTTTTTTTTCTTTCCAGGACGCGTGAAATATTCCGGGGAATAGGTGAAATGAAAATATCTGGCGGCCGAAATATTTTGTGGATGGCTCGAAGGGTTTTCTTGAGTATTTTCGGAGTATTTCCATCATCTTGTGGGTGGGTTGCGTCTCTCTTTTTCCAAAAAAAAAAAAAACCTCCCATTTCCCTTACCTTTATACTATATATATATATATATATGTATGTATGTATATATACTATACGCCCGACTGACGAGAGAGAATTTGAAGAAAATTCTGCGTTTCTGGCGGAGCATAATTTTCGCATTTGATTATGGAAATGATTTTAATATTTTCTCAAATTCGTATTCATATATGAAAAACAGGCAAGTTCCTGGAGCTATGGTGGTTTTTTTTATATTTTTTTCTAGTTTTTTTTACTTCGTGAAATTTTTCTATCATACGAGTTAGTCTCTTTTCTCATCTCCCGATCCTTCTGTGTATTGACGTTCTGTGCCATTATACTTTTATCCGCTTTGAATTCTTACTGTGGTTGTGTGTGAGTCTCTTTCTTTATGCATATGCCATATGTGTGTTTTACCCTTTTCAGATATGAGTTTTTTTTTTCTAAATTTTTTTGCTGTAACCAGCCGCGTGTTATGTAAATTGATTGGAATCGGTTCTAATATTGAAGGTGATTTTTGATACTTTGATGTTATCAAGTCGTATCAGAAGTTCCGAGTGCATGTTTCAGCTGGGATGGTTTTGACGTATTATTAAAATGAAAATTTTTTTAGTCACACAGTGAAGTTGAAAGTCTAATGGAATCTGCTCAGTCTGATCGTAATCGGTGTATTTGGAATACTCTTCAAACTATGAACGCCTTCAAACTATCTCGATTCTATAGGGATGGAATTTTCGAAATATCTGAAAAATCTATTGAAATTAAAAGAAAACAATGTTGTTTGAAAAATGGTCAAAATTTTTGTGCTGACCCAATCTAGTTGGTGACATTCGTAAAAAATTTCATTAAAATTTTCTTTGGCATTCGTACCATATTTGAAAAAACTCCGACTATCCAATGATATCGAAAATCCCCAAATATGGAATTTTCCGATGAAATGTGTGTGTAGTTAGGTTTCAGTAATTTTATATTTTCCAAGAATTTTTTTTCCCCGCACATCTTTGCATGAATCCTATTGGACACAAAGGTAGATTCCAAAGTGTTGTTATGATAACGTTTCGAGAGAGAGTTGTCTCAATGGAACTGTGGTGCATTTCACATCTTTTGCAGATTTACCAAGCATTGTGGTTTATTTATTTATCGGCACAGTCTTTCACGCCGAGTCGAGTGCAGAAAATGCCACGTCCACGGTGAAATGCGCCCATATATCCCTTACCGAATTCTAACAATGAAGGAAACATGTAGAAGGTAACGTAAGGTGAAAATAAAATAATAATACACTGAGGAAAGGGCAAAAACAGAGGAAAAAAAGGCTAGCAACTCTTGGTATGTGGCAGCAGAAACTTCCATTTCGGGTGTTTGGGATTGGCTCATCCAACATTCATGTCTTTCCGCGGCAATCAGATTTCCGAAGTACTTCTTGCGGGCACTTTGGGGGCTTTGCGGCAAATAGCCGCACAGACTGACCTTTTAGGCCGAAAGGCCCTGATCCCAACTTGTAGATGTGACTGGCGTACCATTAGAAAGAGCCGAACGTCCGATCGGAAAGGAATTCTTCGAGCTTTTATAGCTCCCGAAATAGGCCCTTGAGTTCTTCGGAATTGTCACTCCGCATTGCGCTGGAATTGATCTTCGCTTTTCTCTCTATCTATCTGTTTTTTTAGTTCAGTTTTGTTAGTTTGCTATCACTGGGGTGAACCGAAATGGAAGTAACCTTATGCCCTCCCCCCTTAAAGATTTACTTACATGCGATAGTAGTGTTATTTAGTCCCTGTGTTTAACTAAATATACAAGATTCTGTCGTCTTAAGGTCTTGAATTTGTTTTAAACGAATTCGATATATTTTTGGTAACGCTTTTTTCATTTTCAATGATCAAAAATTTCAATCAAAATTTCTTGTTATAGCTCTAATATTTTTGTTCTTTACAAAAGATAAGCATTTTTCTCTAAAATTACTCGAGTTTTCACTGAGGCTGATTTCATTCAAGTATTTAGATCAGTTAAAAGACGATAATTCAATTGTAAAAGTAAATTTCACCGGGCAAATGAACAAATTTTTAGTTTGAGGGCAGCAGTATAGTTCGGCCATCACTTTCCAGGGCAATTAACTCACACCTTATACTACGAGGATAATTAATCCCAAGCGCCCCATCGCCCATTGAACATTGCAACTAGAAAATCGGTAAGGCGTCTAAAATGTCCTGTATGTGATTGCTAAATTGGAGTCTCTGAATGAGACAATGTATATATATAATTTCTGATTTCACGACAGTGTGTCTTTTAACATAGGAAAGGGTATTAAGTCATAAAAAATCGGAAAAACATTATTCAAGACCGCGTATTTCTTGAGATTAACTCTAATTAGCAAGCATTGAAATATCCAAAGGAGAAAAATTTTGAGTGGTTATATCATGCAAATGAGGTATTGTTATTACATGACAAAAAAAATTATTGTCAATATTTAAAAAAATATCAGATGTTGCACTTCAGGGAACAAATTGTATTACTTGATACTGTATTACTGATTTGCATAGATTTGAATAGTATAAAATGGCATTTATTTTTTGCCAACTTACTTTTCTATCATTATTGAAGAATGCACAGCAAAATATGTCTCCTCCACACATGTATTTCCTTCCAAAATGCAAGGGTTTAAAATCGTTCTTGCTTTGGCTTGTCAAGAAATGGGAGACACTTGTACCTTTGAACCATTCTGCAGGTAATTATAGATAAAGTCATAAACATCTCACAAGTGAAAATCGGATGTATAGGATTTGCTTAGAAGCCGGCCATCAATGCCGAAACGAGCTCAAAATATGCACATCCTTCATTTGAAAAATATAAGAAACTCATGTAGCTTTTTTTTTTGAAAGCAACACGGCCAAATAAAGGGTTAGAATCATTCTTGGCTCCTACGAAATTCGGCTGGTGCCTAAAATTTTTTTCGATTTGTCAATTCCTGATTATACCTAGTATCAAAACACTTAGTCTCCGTCTCGTAATTTCAAATTCAAGCGGTTGTTTCTCATGCAGCGCTTTATCATCATCCACCGAGTTTCTGTTGGATGTTGAAAAGATCAATGAGAAAGTTTAATGATAATCTCTTTTGTTGATGGACTGAAAATGAAATCACGCGATGGATCAGAAACAGAACTTGATAAGCCATGGTTTTTAACTAGTGTTCCGTTAAATAAGTGTGTTACATAACCACTGTTCCGTATCGAAATGAATTAAGGTTCCATCGGTAGTCATCTAAGAATATCTAAGTCAGACTCGGTTACAACGACATCAACCATTTTGTCGTTATACCCGAGGTGTCATTACAACCAAGGTAGACGTTTGAAAGGCCTTTAAAGTACAAAAAATATAGTGTTTATGAAGTTCTTGTTTTATTACAATTAGGGTGATCATATTTGTCAGGGAAAAATACGGGAAATCGAGATCACAAATACTGCAAGGTACAGTCCGTTGCATTTTTATGACGTAATAAGCATGGTTTGTTAACATTATTCTCTTTGGGAATTGGTCAGAACCACCAAATACTACGTATTGGCGTTACAACCGAGGTCAACTGTAAATAGCTGGGAATCGATTAAAATTTTTAACTGGTTAATCAAAAAGTTTAATTTTGATTAATCAACCGATTAATCGAATTTTAATCGAATATTTTCAAATGCTATTCATTCATAGCAAACGCAGTGTTGGTGAGTATGTAATATTAATTGATGCTATAAAAAAAAACATATTCTATTCATTTCACGCATCTATCCACTGATTGGATGTAAATATAGAAATAGATTAAAAAATAAGGCAGCCCGCTTGAAGCTACTTAGTAGCGTCCCTCTCTGCCAGACACACGAATGTGAAAATTTCTGGAACTTGGAAAACGACTTTTGAATGATTACTCTCTACCCATGTTCCCCCATCTCTATGGAAGTTGTTCTTCTGAAATGTTTTGTAAAATATTTTTCAATAGGCGATGCGCATTTGCGCTTTTCTGGCAAAACTTAGCAAAATAAGTGATCCAACCAGCTGATAAACCCAAAAGTGAAAATTTGCACATTCATGTCTCTTTCATAAGGGAGACGACATGCTGTATATGCTTGTCAGATCCTGGAATTTCTCAACTTGGATCGGATCGGTTTTGTAATCAGTAATTTTAGACATCTCACTAGTTTTCGTTGAATCGACTTGCGTTGAACGATTTGTGCCATGTCGAAAAATTTGGTCAAAATATTGATTCAAGTATTTTTAAATATGGTCACTTATCTGAAATGTTATGAATAGTAACAAAATTTAAGACATTTAATCGGTTTAGTCAAGTAAATCAAGTAAAATTATAAACTGTTGATAAAAATTTCAATCGGATTGATCGAGTCGATTAACTGAACTAAAATGTTTTAACTGCGATTAATAAATGATCGATTAACCCACTCGATTAATCGGATCAGTCCTAGTTATATCGGAGAAATATATTTTATTTTTTGGGGGGTTCCTTTCAAAAATTTTGTGACCACCAAGGTTTTGAGTGAACTTAGACGTCTGGAACCTCTGGGATAGAAGATTGAAGTATGAAGGAATACCATCCACACAACAATGCCCTCTGATGTATAGGGCTGCTGTGTTGGCTAATAAGGGTATCAAACTCATCATAAGATGTTGGCTGCACAACGTACTGTTTATTTTTGCATGCGACCAGATTAAGAAGTCATGATCAGAACCGTATCTCAGTGTGGAGGTGGTCCCTGTAATGTCCACCGGGGCATAGTTGATTGGGAGTACTGGGGGGGGGGTCTGCACAGTGGTGGAGGATTGATGGAAGGTGTGTGTGAGTGAGGGGTTGGGTTTCTATCATAGGGAGGAGAGAGAGAGCTGCTCTCTCTCTAGCATGATTGCAATGCTCTCTCTCTCTCTCCCTGGTGCTCTCACCCCTTTACCCGATCTGACGGGGGCCCCCCGCATCAGCAGCAGCAGTAGGGAGGCGAGCTGACCGCCCCTTGTTGACTCCCACCGAGGCGGCCTTCGCGCTAATTACATCCGAGCTGACCCACCGGAGGCCCTCTGCTTCTCTCCCAATCCCTCTCTGCCTCTCAAAACTCTCTCCTCTCCAATTCTCTCCTCACTACTACTCACTTGCCATAGCTGCTGCTTTCTCCCGCAGCTGATTTCGATCAATTCTGCGGATAACCACTTTCTAGAAAACCCTTTTCCTGGACTTAGCCTTTGCACACAAACCACCATCACTTCACAAAAAAAAAAAATACCAGCTATTTTTATTTTTTTCAAGAAAGAGTTTCTTGTGAGATATTGTGCAAGTGTTGTATTAACTCCGAAAATAGATATTAGTTATAGCGAGCGACCACACACACATTCATCTCACTTTTATATAAATAGTGAAATTCAATAAATTACAGGAAAAAAAAACCCCCATTTCAAACTACCTGTAATGTTAGAATTATAAAATCGGATTTTTCGGTAATAGATCGAAAAAAAGGGTTGCTGAAATCGGAAGGGGAAAATTAGGCTCCAACCCAAATTTCTTAGCAACTAACCATGATTTTGTGTGTGTGTGTGTGTGTGCTCAAACAAACGGTCTCATAATTTATTTTCGACTTTTCTGGAACTTGACCCCCTACTTTTTTTTATAGAGAAAGAGTTGATTTCTTGTTGGTGTCATTTTTTGAGAGCTGCTGAAATTATAAGTGTTCAAACATCTATAAAATCGCACAAAATTGAGGGAATTTAAAAAAATTATTGAAGTTAAAAACTATTCAACTTTGCTAAGCAAGTTTTTGTCTGTTTATAAATGACATTAAAATCAAGGCAAACTGTATATTTTAACTTTATAATTAACAATTTTAGTTAGTTCAAAAATCCAGTCTAATAAATTGGACTGCCTTTGCACACAACCCACTCTCACTTCACACACACAAAAAATACCAGGTATTTTTATTTTTTCAAAGAGTTTCTTGTGAGATATTGTGCAAGTGTTGTATTTTTTCCGAAAATAGATATTAATTGTAGCGAGTGACCACATTCAACTCACTTTTATATAAATAATAAAATTGAAGAAAGTCAAGGGGAAGAGAAGCTGTAATATTTGAATTGAAAAATCTTATTTTCCATTAATGGATCTAAAACAAGGGAATGATGGAATCGAGGAGGAAAAATTAGACGCCAACCCAAATTTCTCCGGAGCTAAGCATAATATTTTTCTCAAGAAAAACTATCTCATATAATGTATTTTCCATTTTTCTGGGATTTAACCCTCTATAGTCCCGCATATATTTGAATATATAATTAACTGGTCAAAAAACACATTATACTGTACCTATGTCTTTTCTTAATATTTTTTGGTATTTTAGAAATCACATCTTTTAATGTCATTTCAGCATAAAATACGATTTATATAGACACAGTACTTTTTTATTTAGGAACAGTTAATTCCTTGTTGGTGTTATTTTTTTGAGAGGTGCTGAAATTTTATGTGTTCAGACATTTATAAAATCGCACAAAATTGAGAGAATTAAAAAAATAAAATAAACTTCGATTAGCAAGATTTTATCTGCTTATGAATAATATTAAAAAAATCTAGGCAAACTATATTTTACCCTTAATTACCCATTTTAGATGGTTAAAAAATTCACTTTGGTTAATTAAATTGCTGTGCTGATGTATTGTTCCAATTTAAAATATGCTAACAACGCCCATTTACATCTGTATCTTTTATTTCAAATTTCATCACCTTTTTATGAGGGTGAGCCATAGAGAGTTAATGACACATCCCTATGTTAGGACGACTGCCTGCCTTCAAATGACTACGCAAACATTTTTGAAATTATTTTTGTGTCCGTTTTAAAGTGCAGTTATTTTCTAGAATTATCTCAAAATTATTTCGTTTTTATCTCTATAATAACTATAAGCAAAGGTATTGACAATTAAGCAAAAAGAATTTGATGCTCTCAGTCTGAAAATGAAACCTTTGAATGCGTTTTCTGAATATTTGTGTTTTTTTTTGTTTTTTTTTTTTGCTTTTCACTTGACGAAAAACTTGATTTTTCAAGAATATATTTCACACAATATCTCTATGAAACTTTTCCAATTTATTTCAAACAGCTCTGGCTGTGCAATGAAAAGTAAGCTATATGTTCGAAACTTTTTGAGTTACATGATTCTGAATTCTGTTGTATTTGATTTTGAATTTACATGAATGTATCAGGTATTTTTAACAAGAAATGTGTATTCTTTGAGGCAAAGAAGCATATTTCAATAAGTTCTCATAGTATTCTACAACTTATCAGTTCATTATCAATATCATAGTAATAATCTGCGTGAAGAACTTACTGGTGCAATCAATGTACAATGTCTATCAGAAGTACTGAAAATATGCTAATTTTACATATAAAATTGGCAATAAAAACTTCTCTAAAAATATTCATGTGAAATAACACTTATTATATCCAAACCAAAACCGCATTCTTTTTATCCAAAATGACTTTTTTTTAAAAAAAAAAGTACATCGAAGGCAGGTAGTCGCGTTAAAAAACAGACACACGGTCATGAAATCAGAGTTTTGTGTCTTTCATAGACTCCATGATGAAAATTTTAGTCGCCAATACCGATTTTCTAGTGGTCATAGTGACCTGGCACATGGGATTTGTCAGATCCTGATCTAGAATATAATATTTTTTCTTTTATCTAATTTTATTTTCCGACAGCGATGTCTGACTGGTGATCAAGTTCAACGGTGTTCGACAATTTCAATGATAGGCTCGTAATAAAGCGTTTGGTTGTGGTCGTTGAAAGTCGTGTCAAAGGATCTTTTGACGCATCCTCATCATACGATACGTTTGCCGAGCTAGTTTTGCGGGCAATTTATCCTCATTGCCGGGCATGACAAGCCTCTCGCGTCTAAAACCAAACAAGCTGCGAGAGCTGCTTAATGAGAGATTGAGTGTGTATGCGCGTCCATGCTTTTCGTATTGTAATGACGAGGTGGCCAGAGCTCTTTTGTGCGTGCTCGACATCTCTCCTGGTCGAGTCCTCCATTTATGCGACGTTAATGTACACGTTACTCTGAGCACACTTCATTATTGGGAGAACATTCATTTATTTTCCTTTTAGGTCTACGAGTCGAGTGTTCAAATTAGGATGCTTTATTACTCGAGGCTCATCTCTCATCGTTTACACTATGTTAAAAACTTTTTATTTTTATTTTTGCATGTAGAGTGCTCTGGACTATCCAGCCTAATGTGGCGGAAGGCCAGGTCAGATAACAAAAAAGCCGGATAGGCACGAGTTCTATAAATGCTTACTTCCCACATGCAATTAAAAGCACCCTTTTAATACCAAAACCCTCTCTTATTCAAATTTCCTGACCTCTTAGTACAAACCAGTACTTATAAATGTTATGTACCGTACTGTACATATTAAAAACTTATTACAGAAAAAGGAAGTCCAAGGATAAAAATATTAAAATACTCTAGACAAATTTTATGTCTAACTTCAGGAAATAATGTCTAATTTCAGGAAAAATAAAATGATGAATATTGTACAGCGTATGACTACATACGCTTTTAACCCTCTCAGTGGTATTAACGAGATATTTCACCTCTTATTTTAACATTGACAAGCCTGGATATTTTGTATATAGGTGATTTCTCAATGGACTACTTGTCCCTATATCCCTTAATTTTGCACTTGCTGAAAACCATAGCAAACCTACTTCATTAAATAAGATATGGCATTTTATAGGGTGATTTAGTGATTTACAACTCCGCAGAAAAGGCAAAGGTTAAAATAAGCAAAATATTAACGTCAAACGTAAGCTTACAGAGAATTGTCATTATTTTTCAACTAGGCCGGTAGTACCGAGGCCGGTTAGTTGCGAGCTAGATAGTCGAGAGTCTACTGTATATAATGCAATTCATTTAGGTGAGTGTGATGAGACGGACAAGAAAGGTATATCAGATGGTTTGATAGAGAATGCGATTAAGCAATCTACAAGGAAGCTAAAATGCAGTTGCGATCAGCAAAAAAAAATTCACCATTTCAAATTCACCTCTTACAGCTATCCAACTTCTTGAGGAGGAGGAAGATGAATAAGAACTCTGGTCAGTTCGCTACATTCACACATTGGAAAAGCTGTATAAAGTAACCCAGCATGGCATCACGTTGTGTGATATTGTTGCAGGACAATGCTCGTCCTCACTCACGTGTATTTCAGCGTTTTGGGATTGCTGGGCAATATTAAAGGAATATAAAAATAATTTTGGGTTGTATTAAAAATAGAAAGGTCATTTTATTCTATGCTAAAAATACAAACGCTAGATAATAAGAGTATTTCAAAGCTAAACCTACCGTTCAAAGCGAAATATAAAAATATAAAAAACTATTTTTTCGAATATTTTTGGTGATAACACTCTTTAAAATATTTATCAGAAATAATATTAAAATATAAGTAGATTTATGTTAGGTTGAGCATAATAATTGCCATAATAATAAGGTTAATAATTGAAATCAATAACTTCCCAATCTAGCAAAGAAATTACAACGTATTTAAGGCAATATATAAATAAATTTCAGAACACACACATACTAACATGTTTGCGCATTCATGGATGCCGTTTTGGTTTCTTTTTTTCGCCTTGAAAACGGCACCCACAGTGGTCAGAACATCCTGTAATGACTGTCTATAGCAAGCATCTTCTACCCGTTGCTCGCGAGCACCACTGTGCTCCCTGAAGCACCCAGAGTGTTCAATGCTCGTGTCCGATTTTTTGCTCGTGAGCACTTGTTCAATGGGCCAATTAAACACCTTGTACAAATTGCAAGCAAGGCATGAATTCGTATGTCAAATTTGCCGTAAGTGTGCTCTTCTTTTGATGATGAGTAAAGCAAAACCTCCTACCATTTACTCTACTGACGTCGACATAGCCTTGCATATACAAATTCGTTAGAAATTCCGTAGACGAACTTGTGCGAGGTACGTGTACGGTTAAGTAGTAGTAGTAGTGGTTAGCAAGCCAAAAAGCATCTTTTACTTTATTTTCCAAAAAAATCAAGCATAGTTTTTTCATAACTGTTCAATGCAATCAGTTTTGATACAATTTCTCAATCTTTTCCATTCTCAAGAAATTTAAAAAGTGAAAAAATATGATGAAAGTGAAAAAAAAAATGCCCTAACAGTGAAAAAAGCAGAAAAATGCAAAATATGAAAAAAATGCAAATGTGATCAACATCCGAGCTTTGGTTATTAAAATTTCATAAAAAATGATGAATATCTGAGATGGATATTTATATTTTTTGCCATAATTATCATAATATAATTTTGACGCTATATTTAGGCCTCCTAAAGAGTGGCAACAGCGAACAAAGTCGGTTGTGTTTACTTGTCGCTCCATATTTTTCTTCATTTTTATTAATTTTCAAGTAGTTTTGTGGCTAATGTTTTTATTAATAGGCTCAAATAATTGCCAATGCATTGATTTATGTAAGTATCTAAGCTCCATTCATTTAATTACATTGGCTAATCATGTTGAAATGCGACACGTGCTCGAATCCAGTTGAGGTTTCCGATTCACTCAAGTACAACGTGTGTCAACGAAGTTACCATTTTTCGTGTGGTAGTTTCAGCAGTAAGGCCATGCGTAAATTTTCACAGGATAAGCATAAGAAATGGACTTGTGTAATGTGTACGTCCACTAGAGATACATCAACTTGTATCGATCATATATTTTTCAAATCCCAAATTAACCCGTCCATTATTTCTTCTGGAATACTTATTAATAATCTAACTGATCATTTTCCCATTGTTATGAAATTAAACCATGACACAATTCCAAGCTCAAAATTTCTGATTACAAGAATTTTACAATAATCGATAAAAATAAGCTTTCTAATTATATAAATAATAATAAATACAATTGGAAGGATAATGTTGATATCGATATGCAATATCAAAGGTTTGCATTTGTATTAAACTCTTAAAAATAATTTCAAATATCGCACTAGAACACATAAATTTAATAATAATTGGATGACAAACAAATTGCTGCTTACGGTTCGTAGAAAAGAAAACTATAAAAAATGCGGGAATATCCTCTTGACAGAACAGCGTATCAATGCACGGCTAATGAGCTTAAAACGCGTATTAAGTTAGTTAAAAATGAATATTACAAAAGCAACAGTTTATGAAATGCGATACCAATAAAAAGAAATGGGAGTTTATTTTAACAGTACTGTCAAAAACCAAAAGAAAGCTATTGTTTTGTGAAATTCTGCTGATACTCTAGAACTTGCAAATCAATTCAACACCCTTTTTAATCATATAAACCACAATACGGCTTTATTTGGTAACAATGATGATTTAAAAAAATACCTTTCTTCTACCAATAAATTCCTTTGCCTTTCTTTATGTATTCGTTCTTGTGTGAGGTACATAATACTTTAAATTCTTTCTCTAAAAGTAATTCCCATGATTACGATGGAACTAATATTTATTTGATTAAAGCGGTGTTTCTCAACCTTTCTGAAAACAAGGGCCAGGAAAATGACTGAAACAATTTTACCGACCTCTTGTGTCCTGTATTACGGGACATACTTTTAATTTTCGTTGTTCCGATTTTTTTATACATTTGTCCCGTTTTTTCAACGATTCTATATATATTTATATTTATAAATTAACTATAGCTATATATACCAAAGTCGTATTACACACAGAGCTTTTCATAATAGAACTTATGTTATGATGATAGCATTACAACATGATAATTATTATGGCAAAAAATATCTATAAATATCTATCTCCCATATTTGTCATGTTAAACGTTTTTTTACGCAATTTTTCAGCGATTTTAATTGTGATCAGTGATTGCCTACTTTGGCAATGTTTTTTGATGAGAATTATTGGCGATGTCCCGTATTTTATGGGTATTACGTCTATTATTTAAAAAAGATCCCAGTTTGACTTATTTTTCTCAATGAAATATCGTCATCAGATCATTTGCATTTTTTTCCCGTGAAATACTAGACATTTTTGTTAACTGTGATCAGTAGCTCGGCCCTTTATTTCCGCACCCGCAATTTTAGCAGCAATTAGCAAATTGCATTTGATGTAATAAATTGCAATTTTTGGCGAAATTTAGAAATATTTCGTATTTAAGATCGCAATTTCCTGCATTCTCCTCGACGATATATGTTGAATCAAAGTACGAACGTATAATTTTATTTAAAGCCATAGGGATATCACCATAGGCGTACGCAGGATTTTCTCAAGGGAGGGGCTTTCCGTAATTTTTCTTCCGAGTGGGGGTTTTTTCATGATTTTTAACTATAACACCAAAGTTTCAGCTCAAGGGAGGGGTTTGAACCCTAAAACCCCTCCGGCGCCAATGGATATCACTAATATCAATAACAACGGGTGAATAATTTATCAATTCCGCCTGTACCACCTCTGGTCCGCGGACGGAAGGTTGAGAAACGCTTATTTGATTTATATAATAAAACTTATTTATTGCCTTTATTTTTTCAATCCAAAAAAGAGTTGTCAAAATTTTGTGAGTCGGGGTCAGTCTCATTCTTCTACAAGTTTTAGAAATATTAATCTACTTCCTTTGTGCCATAATGCTATTTTCCGTGTATTATTCTTCTTTTAACCGTACTAAAGGCTTATGCAATTTAAAAGATAATGTATCCGAGCGATGACCTCATATCATTTACCGTATTCGTACTTTTAGGAAATAAATTTTTCGTAAACATTTTTATTATTTAGCTCCGAAATTATATAATTCATTACCACTAGAAATACAAAATGTACCAACACACGCGGCATTTAAAGACATCATTATTCAAATAATTAATATCAATAGACGATTTAGATTCTTATTTTGACTTTTAAGAGGAGCAATAATAATTTTTATTCACTTTAGCTTTGCCATTTTAATTATGAAAATTTTTCAATTTAAAAAAATTGCTCATGTTTGTATTGTCTATGTATATGTGCGAGTTTTATTTTTTTCCCATATATTTTTCATTTAATGTTTTGTTTATTTTACATTTCTCGTCATGCATTAATTTCGTCTTTTTGTGTTGTGTGTGTGTATGTTTTTTCGTTGTTAATTTTTATCTTTACGTTTGTAATTTGAAATTGATAATTTTGTCTCGTTTATGTTGTATGTCTTTTTTTTTAATGTTTCTGTCCATGTATCGCATTTTTTATTTTATTCATTAACTATCATGTAAATTTTCAATCATCCGTTCAGGCATCATAGCCTCTGGATGATAAATATGTTTTACAAAATTAATGTTAAATCTCTGAGGTGAAAATTAATAAATTTGATTTGATATTATGAAAACGCTTTGTATTCACGACTTTAGTAACCATTTTAAAAATTCAAATAAACTGGAGAAACAAGACAATAAAAAAAAATAGTCGTAGAAACCAAAATTACAGGAACAGACGTAACACGGGACGCAAATGGCCTGTCATTTTGTTTCAGACATTTTGCTGGTCCTTGGGTTCAGAAAGATTGAGAAACGCTGAATTAGAACAATTTATAATAGTCTTCGGTGAATTCTAACACGAATGCATCTGGTTCTTTATAGATTGCTTTATTTAATTCCTCCATATTATATACCTTTCGTCGGTCTTAATAAATCCACTCTACCCTTTATAATAATGAAAATAATAATAAAAGTCATTGTCATGTGTAATATTTTGAAAATAAATTTCAAATTTTTACAAGTTTCGTTTTCCTTTTGTTGCAGGTAAGACGTTCATGGATTCCCGTGATCTTTTGCATTATTCTCCACTGTCGAAATAGAGGAAAAAGAACTAGAAGAGGAGAATTTCAACGGCCTGTCATTTGAGTTGGGATCGATTCACTTTTGTCAGACAGTAATGATGTGCTTTTCTCATTGTTGTGAAGGAATACTCCTTCTCTATCTAACTATCCATCTCCTTTTTCCTTTCACGAACTTGAATTAATCGCGGACTTTAAAACCTCATTTTAACGCTCATCTTATCCGAGAATCTATGCTTTCCAGAGAAAAGGAGGGAAAACTCTCCCAGTTTTCATTTATTCTATTTTATTTTTTACTTTTATTTCCCCCCATCTTTTTATTATTATTATTTTCGTCAGAGAGTCCGGGGTTATGTGTGTATGTGCTAGTTAGCGGTTGTAGGAAAAATCTTACTGTTCAACTCCATTCTCTGTGTTCTCCTGGCCCTTCATCCACACTCACAAACACTCGAATATTTGCTTGTGCAATACATACACGCACATCTATCTGGGAAATGCCCCACAACCATCCTTATACCCATACTCTTTTCTCTGTGCTGTTTTAAAAACTTCTTTTCATCCCCTTTGCGCTCAAATTACCCATCTCTCTCTCCGAAAGGGGATTTTTTGGCGGGATGCGGAGGAGCAAAAGGATTACCAGAGGCTGGGATGTGAGCCGAGCATCTGCTGTTTTCGGGCTGGGTGGTGGATAGAGGTCGAGTAAAAGGGCTGGATGGTCGACGGACGGGGCTGTGTGTGTGTGTGTATGTGCGTGGAGAGAGGTAGGCCTCCCGGCCATGTGCGCGCCGCAGAATCAAATTACAGGTCCTTCTGATTGCCGATAATTATCATTGATCGGGAATCCCGCCGCACGCTCGGGTGCCGCTTTCTCATGCGCGGCCGCGCTCGCTCGCACGCACGCACACGCTTATATCTATCTATCTATCCCTACGCTCACATACACACACTATCCCCATCACGTTCTCTTATCCACCCCGCTTCGGTGTTTTCTTGATGTGGCATAGCATCATCCAACAAGAAACAACAACACCAATCGGATCCAGTTCTAGGGTGGATGGTGAGAATGAGAGCGTTAGACATTGAGATATGTATGGGTGTATATATAATATTTTTATATGTATTTGTATGTTTGAGCGTCGTTTTACTTGAAATGAAAAATTTTCATATCCGTGGAAAACACACAGATAAACATGAAAGGGCATGTGGTATTGTTTTTATCATAAACTTCCTCCATTACACAGTTTCTTGAGACTGTATTTGAATTTATTTATACAGTAAAAACCTGTCTTCAACGGAATCGCAAGAGACCGAGAAATTTTTCCGTTGAACACAGGTTTCCGCTTAATAGAAGTTCAATTGCCATTATGTGTAAAATTATGTAACGATCTCGGAAAAGTTGAAGTAAAATAAAAATTAATTGAAATGAAGTAAATAATATAAAAATAAATAAAATGTACATTAATTACATATATAGGCCTATATATAGTAAGTAATAATTAATTATCAAATATTCATGACTTGATATGATACATTATTCAATGCATTTACTTCAACATTACACGATATACTGTCCAGTACATACATTAACTATTCGTATCGCCAAATAGCGAGTAAAAAATTTAAAACACTACTGTGTAAATAATTTTTTTCCCAGTGGTCAATAACAGAGTATTTTCTGTATGCAGTTCACGCCCTTTTACTGCCTGACTTTCAGTAAATAGTTTTGTTTCAGAAATAATCCAAAAAATGTCCCGAGTCATTATGGTATAAAGCAAAATTTCTGCAGTTCTTTGAAGGTTTTTGACAGCACCTGTATAAAACTTCACGCTAAATTGTTTTTTCTTCTGGAAATGGTGACATTCACCTCATCTTCATCCTCTTCTTTTTGGCTTTCTCTAAAATTTTCAATGAGGGGGATTTCAATGTCAGGTTCAGTTTGTACGTTGTCGTCTAGGTTTATATAATCCTTAGCACTGCGTTCACGGAAAGCAGCTTGCATGCAATTTTGTACGGCTTACATATCATTTGGAAATTAAACTTTTCCACTGGCTTCTTCCGTAGGAAAGCCTGCTTTTCCGAAAGATTTTGTAACGATTTCACACACAGGAAGTAACTGCCTTAGTATATATGGCTTATTAATTAAAATCACAGCATCAAGTACGGAAACGGTTTTTGCTAATGTAGGGACGGGTGATGCAGAACTCACATTGGCAAGCAATATTGCATAATTTTTTTTTTTCAGAAAGAAATTTATTCACTTTCACTTACAGAAGATGAGAGAAAAAAGGAAAAAAAATAAGTAATTATATTGATACACTGAGTTATATATGAGTTGATAAGGGGTAACTTCGTTACCCGTACTGGCAACATACAATAAAACTAAAAGTCATTAGTGAAATTAGTGTTGCTATGTTAAATGCGCGAAAAGAAAAAAAGACATGTAGGAAAAAAAATATACATATATGTGAACGGCAGATCAAGAAAATACATGTACTGAGTATAAAAAATAGAGGTTGTGGACAGGTATTTATTTGTAAAAAAAATAAGCAAATCGCTTTGGTGAAACAATCAAAATGTATAAATTTATGTCTGAGTATTAAAATAAGTTTCAATATTTGGTACGTTAGCAATGTATTGTTGAAGTCGTCGTTTAAAAGCAGGAAACGGTGTTATATTGTTCAATTCAATAGGTAAACTGTTATAAATTTTAGGAGCAAAGTAAAAAAAGCAAATTTTTTTGTTTTTATGCAGAAAAATTATTGCTTTATAGAAGATAAGTTGTCGTAGGTTTAGGATATATTTATTATATAAAAAAATGTCATTTGAAGTTGAGTACCCCAAAAACTTGAGAAATTTGAACTGAATAGTTATAATTGGTAATAAGTTAGTCTTATAATCGCAGCCCCATGTAAGTAGACCGTATTGTAATGATGAATGAACCCAGGCATAATAAACAGAGTGCAAGAAAGTGTGTGAGGAATAATTTTTCACAAATGATAAAACTTATACAAGAAAAATCTGAGTTTCCGAGTTTTTTTGTGAGGAATTCAACATAAGATTTCCATTTCAAATTAGAATCAACGTAGATACGGAGATATTTCCACGAGAAGACCTCTCCTAGACATTGACAATTGCAAGCGTGAAGTGAACAACCTGTTGCATGAGATTTGAGAACAAGATTTGAATTGGGACTTCCCCTGAGGCAAAAGTGCATAAATTTCGTTTTGTCGAGGTTTAATCTCATATCGCTCTGAGCAAACTAATCGTTAATAATTAGAAGATCTTGCTCAATTTGAGATATTAATGTAAATTGATCGTCGCAAATTTGTGAGAAAAACTGTACGTTTTTAAAACTGAAATATTTCAAAAACTTAGTATTAATCCCATCATAATCCGAAGTATTCTTTCTACAGATTAAATTTACAACGCTTTGTGTTTCAGAGCCTTCAAATGGATAAAAGAAAAATGAAGTTGGATTGGGTTAAAAAAATTTTAAAATCAACAGTATTTATACATCAATCAAGGTGTTACAGCTTATATTATTGAAATGAGAATTAGTCTTCAGCTAAAATGTTATCGTCAGTGCTATCAGGCAACACATTCTTAGAAATACTACCAGTTAAATTATTTATGAAATACCATTGTTTTCTACTTATGTTGCATTTTTTAAACTCATTGCAGAGATATTTATTTTTGCAGTAATGATTTTTAATTTAAGATTTCGAGCAACTGATTTATATTCTCATTTATGAATTTCATCAAAAGGCTGCCTACGGCACTTTTTCCAAAGTTTTTCTTTATGAAGAATTAATTCATAAATCTGACCCAAGCCGACCCAAAGCTTTCTGTATTTAAATCTTTGGTTTTTATTGAAACTAAAAATTTTGCTTAATAGACTGCACTTGAGAATAGGCAAAAATATATTTGCCATTGAAATTGATTGGTTCCAAAAAATATTCAAAGACACCCGCAAACTTTTTACGTGAATAAGTCTATTTTGGAGGAGTCTTTTCGAAGTTGCCGAATTTATTCCGATACTCAATCAGTTTTCTTGAAATTCTATTTGGTTAACATGTACATGTACTTCGACATTGACAAATATTTTGGCCACTACCAGACATCTTCTTTTTGTCCTTTGTGGTCTCCCGCTATCGTAGCGAGGATTTGCCTCAACAAGAACTACGACGATGAGATTTGGTACTACGGTTTTCAAGAATAATTAGTAAATACAATATGTAAGCTGTTGCTTCTCGCTGAGCACGGGGGTGGGGCAGTTGCCCAAGATCCTATGATGTTGAAACGGCAATGAATAGAACTAGAACAAAAAAAAAGCTCACATACTCTAGCCCAGAGATCTCACAACCGATGTCATTTATAAAATTTTTTGTGCACTTTAAATTTACCGAAAAAATAAGTTCTATAAATAGAAAGGTTCTCATTGCTCGATGAGAGAGTTAGGACTCTGGGTAAGATGGGGGACCATGAAATTAATTCATAGAAATTAATAGTGAAAAATATTCAGACACCAGCAAATGATATTCAATGAGTTTCTAGACATTCTGTTTAGGTAACATTCATTTCGACATTGAGGAATATTTTGGTCACTAACCAGGCGTTTTTTTTTTTCTTTGCTGTCTCCCGCTATCATAGTGAATGAATGAGTTATCATTGGATTTGGCTTAACAAGAGCCATATGTAGGCCTCTGGATTGATAATGACATATTTGGCTATTATTAACTTTATGAATATGACTAGGTGCTCTTTATACTGTTCAGTATTGGCTGTTAGCTTTGCTACCATAGTAAATGCATGAGGTTTTATTGGATTTCTTCCAAAAAGATGTGTCCTTACAAATTTTGTTTGTTTCTTCTTCAGATTTTTAACGCAGTACGTACAAAATATTGGTTTTTACTAAACCATTCTTTAGGATTACTATATTTTGTCTATGGTTATTAATATCGCATTAACAGAAGAGCTCTTGGTTATTAACATTAGCTCTTGTTTCATTTTTATCGGACTACTAGCTGAAACATTACAATGTCGATAGAATGAGCCGCAATGTCATATTTCCACCTTCTTGAACGGCCCGTCAAGTTTGTCACGTAAAATATGCTAGATATATTGATTGATGTAACCAGTCTAAGATATTAGCGGGACAAAAATATTTTTATGCCACTTGGTTTTCTGTCCAGGAACTTCTGTTAAAGATGTCAAAAAACGCTTTATAAATTTAATACAGTAGCGTCTCAATAATCTGAGGTGAACGGGACCGAGGATAACGCGGATTAGCTGGGAAAAAAATTAAAAATTAGCTTTCGGGGGAAAGCCTGAGGCGTACGTATTCTTACGTACCCTGACCTATTTTGTCTTGATTCAACGGCTTAGTTTATTAAGATTAGGGCTGTCAAGCCCAATGGCCTCTTTTTAAGTGGGGACTAACAGAGGCTTTCATATTCGTGGAGCCCGATATGAATGTTATTTTTTTTATGCACTATGAATTTACTATAGAAAAACCTGTGGAAAATTCTGGCGTGGTGGTCCACAAAACGTTGGGATCAAGACTCCTTAGAACTGGAATGACTCGCATTTGCTCGATGAATCATTCAAAATGAAATAAAGCGCGTTCTTGGCGAAATACAGAAAAAGAGGGGGTTTCAGAAGGAATTTTCCAAAATTCCTTCTGAGAGCCTTGAATTATCAAGACTCTACTGTAATGGATTCCTCCACTTTTTTAGAAGATGATGTAATCCAAGGGAGTTAGTTATATATCTTAAGAGGAATGGGCTTTTCACTTTAACACGAGTCTCTCTCTCATATGGTGTAATATAATTATTATCAGTTGCGTAGAAACCTTCAGACTATCCGTAACCATTTATGGTAGATGCTTTGAAGATATATAAAGTAACGATGGAGTAGTTGTATTACGAAGGAACACCTGTGTGAAAGGAAAGCAAAATAGGTACGAGCTTAACGCGTGCATTTGCTCGTTTCGGAGTGCTATCTAAGTACGGAACTTTTTCACACACGGTAACGTCTCTCTCTTTACAGAAGTCCTTTGACATACACACACGGGGCCTTAGTTGAATATAAAGATGACAGCTGTTTTGGCTAAAGTGAATCTATGCACAGCTGTTTTTGATATCGAGGCCAAAAAGAAAATACGACGGGAAGGCATTTTCAGGAATACGTATATTCTTAAGAAGCATTTATTTTCTTTATGTACGCATAAAACTAACGTTGCGGAGTGAATTTCATATGACACCCACTCGAAAATTGATGCAATCTATTCCGAATAATTTAATAATTAATTTTTGTCGCATAAACAAAACTCCATTTTATTTTTAAACACGCTTGTACAGTAGTCTCAGTAATCCGAAAAAAAACGGTACAGAGCCCAACTCTGATTATCCGAAAAAAGCAATGGAAATCGGACTTTAGGGAAAGGAAAGGGGAGTTAGACTTATGCATTCATGTGTACTTACTCTTTACTCTCTCCTATTTTGTTCTTAATTCGATGACTTAGGCTGGGATTACAGTATAAATGTTTGATAAAAGATCTTTTACAAAACTTGAAAAAGAAAAACAACCGAATGTAACCGATACGCTGATCGGTTGCATTTTTCAAGTTTAATAAAAGAACTTTTATAAAACTTTTATGGTGTAACCCCGGTCTTGGTTCAGTGGTTCTCCAACTCTCCACCCGCAGCTTCCTTGGCCTGATAATCATTCATCCGCAGCTCTCCAGAATAGTCTAGAAAAAAATCACTTCAAAGCACCGAACAGGCAGAAATCAGTACACCAGGGGTCTTAACACATGGCCCTCGGGATACTTGTGGCCCGCCGAGCTCTTTGATAACGTGTGTAGTAGGCCTATAGCTTTGTGACCTACGGGCCTGGCTAAAACTTCAAATGTGACCCACGGTGTCAGCGTTTGGGAACCTCTGCATCAACTCCCCCCCCCCCCTGACGCCCTGGCAGAGATTGGTGACCCGCGACGGACACTTTGAGAACTACTGGCTTTGGCTTAGTTCATTAAGATTAGATCTGCCAAGACTGGTGGCCTCTTTATATGGGGAAGCTGACAGGGCTCTTTTTATCTCGCATATCCCTGAGGCCCGATATCTCTCTCAATGTTGTTATTTTACACTATAAATTTACTATAGGTGGTCCTTAAGAATTCTGGAGGGGGTGGGGGGGGGTCCACCGAAGATCTTAGCCCTGGGATCAAAACCTCCTTAAAACTGAAATTAGTCACATTCGTTGGAAGAATCAAACAAGAGAAATACGTAAAGCGCTTTGAGAAGGAGTTTTGAAAAATTCCCGCACCTCTGATTATCTGGAACTTCCAAATTTGGAGACTCTTCTGTATGTACAGTCAAATTCGATTATAACGACAATAATTGGTGGTCTGAACTGATTTCCATAGAAAGTAATGTTAATGAAACTTTTTCAAAACGTCGATGAAAAGCGACCACTTCGACCACGAAACGACTAATTTTTCGTCATTCTCATTTCCGTTTCAATGACGTTTTAGCGAGAAATTCTTAAGAATAGAGCTAGCTGATCACATCCATTCGTCTGTTGTTTTATTTCTGCCAAACATTGAAAAAAAAAAAAAATTATTGCAAGTTTGACGTTCCGACTTGCTCATTAACATGACCACTATACGAAGCGTTTCGATACTTTGCCCTTTCCGACTATTTATAAAAATGTCCCTTTTCTTTTAACGAATATTTTGCTTTAATTCCTAACCTTTACTAGGATCAGGAATGAAGTTAATTTGCATAAGTTATAAATTGTGTTTTTATGAATATGACTATGAATATTCATCTCATATATTTACCAAGTTTGATTTTTTTTTCCGTGAAATACATTTTAGCAGACTTGCTGTAGCATTTTTTTCTTCTCGTCAAGGGTTATTTGTGAGCGATATTTACTAATTTCGTCGACATTTGGTAACGTGTTTGGTGAGAAGTCTCGTATTAGTTATCACTATTTCCCGTATTTTTCTCGATCAGATTGGTTACCCTGATCATGAAGAAATAAATTCATGCGAAGTGTTTGATTGCCTCTGATCGTGCAGGATGGACGAGAAAGTTCTAGACACATTTTAAAAATTACTAAAACATCAACCAGTTGACATAAAAAGTGGGGTTTGCACCAAAATTTATCATTTCCTAGATTGATTTTTTTTTTTTTTTTTTGGTGAATTACAAAAACTTCAAATTTCACTCATAGGTGTCTAAAACAAAAAAGTTCGACATGACACATAAAATTGCAACACAAACAGTGTGTAATTAATGTTTATGTCGATTTCCGTTATATAAAACCATCACATTTTCAATATGAACGCTTTTTTTAGCTTGGTTACATCTGAACTGGTGTCCTCATATTGAGATATGGTAGTTTTATGCCTCTTTCAGACCCTGTTGCCACAAATGTGTGTGGATTGTTTTTTTCTCACGGTAGAAGTTTTTCTTTTGATATCAAAGAGTTAAGCCCTGGCTTAAATGATTGTGTAAGTTTTGAGCTAGAAATATGGTGAATATGAACTTTAAAGGGCTTTCATCAGAGGGCAGCAGTTTAAGTTTAACTTTCGGGACGGTGGGTTAAGATGGCTTCCAAGGAGAAAGTGCCTCCGGGAAAAGTGATTTCTTACATAAAATTTAGCAATACAAGTCTGGAAAAAAATTGTATGTGGAGATGAATGTACCCTGTATCATCTAGGCTGAAAAAATCTGAACGGGGTGAATTATTTCTTAAAATTTGAAAGAAATGAATATTTTGCTGACATGTTTTAATGCATTTTTTGAGTTTTAATGTATTTTTTGAAAATGCAAAATCATTTTGAAAATTCCAGAAAATGAATATTCAGGTCAGGCAAATTGTCATAAACGTTAATTATGCACTGTTTGTGTTGCATTTTATGTGTTATGTCGAGTTTTTTTGTTTTACAGCTCCACCTGTAACTGAAATTCCAACTTTTTTTTTTTTAATTTATCAACAAAAAAAATCTCCTTGACAAAAGTCCATCATAGGTATTCCAGTGCAAACCGCACTTTTTTATATCAATTGGTTGATTTGTTATTAGTTTTTACAATGTGTCCAAGACTTCTCGTCTACCCCGTATTTTTCGTCGAAGGTCCTCAAAACGTCAACCTCGGTTATAGCGACAAAAGTTTGTGGAATATTCGATGTCATTATAATCGAGTTTGGCTGCAAATTCGCTAGAGGAAGTTGAATCTGTGAGTTGTAGTCGATTATTTTTGTATTCCACCTCCGGCTAGACAGCCTTGGATCAATCTCGGTAGGGCCACTAGCAGATGACGTTGCAGTGGATGAGACGTTGTCGTGGATGAGGTGGATGAGACCATCCTCATCCATTAGTTGGATCTTCTCTTTGCGGAGGAAATGACGTGTTAAGGGAAATTCCGAAAATCTACTTCCTTCCTTCCTTCCACAAAAGTTTATCTCCATTTCACTCTTCTTCTATGTCGTCGTCGTATATACCTATGCTTTCTTTCCACTTAGTTGTTTTTTACTCTTCTCCTATTTGTGTGTCCATCAGCTGTCTCTCTCTCTCTCTCCCCTAATTCTTTTATTTTATTTTTTTTCTTCAGCGTTCATTGGTCTCGAATTCGGGGGAAAAAAACATGGTTCATTACCTGAGGGAGTTGACCATGTCCTTGGCTAAAAGTTAAGTGACGAAAATTACACAACACTATTTGGGCCCCAGACTGAGCATTAAGAACTTCTCTTTCTAATGCCTGGTGGAAATTGTTTACTGCTCGGACGGACGTTCTCCGGGGATGGTCTGGTCTTATTTTTCTGTGACTTATCCTCCACGACTCTTTTGTCGGTTAATTTTCTTTCTTTTCTCTGACCAACTGTCAAGTTCTGTCGAATAAAGTTGCAGTCAAACTCGGTTATCGCGACGACTTGGCTATAACGCCAGTAATTAGCGGTTCCGACTGGTTTCCATTGAGAATGATTTTAATGAACCTCGCGTTTAAAGTCAGCGAAATGCAAACCTCGGGTATAACGGCATGTTTTTGACGTGAATACGTCTTTTAAATCATCTGACGATACCTGGTGCGTCACCAAAAAGTTGCGTAACGAAATACTTTAAACACTGATATCTCAGAAAGTTCGCAACACAAACCAAGACCAATGATATCGTTAGATGCGTATTGCAAAAATCCATATACGCCATATCTTTTTTTTAATTAAATAGGATTTCCTTTCGATTTTCAGCCGGTGCAAAGTAAGAGGTAGAAGGAAAAGTGTGAGGACTAAACTTTACAAAATACCCCTGGGCTTGTAAATGCTAAGGTAAGAGGCCTTTAAGAAGGCGAGATATCTCGTCAATGCCACTTAAAGGGTTAAACGAGCACCATTTCGCTGAGATTAGAGCCCGGAATCTCGTATCTGAACCTTAGCCATCGCGTTGATGCTCATAATTTATAACCTCTCTCCCTAATGTTTCTATTCTCATTTCTTTCGAACAATTTCAGATGTTATGATGACGTATATGATTTCCTATAGATCATCGTAAATAGTTAAATCGATTCGCACACCTGAAATAATCGATTTCCAAACGATATATCGATGAGATTCATCAGAATTCTATGGATTCCTTTTATTCCGTTTTTTCCTATCATTTTTTCATTTTTTTTCTCTCTCCGGTAGCAGTAGGGTCACCATATCCTTGTGAACATTAATGTTACCTGTATGTTTCAATTCATGTTCTGTAATAGTCCTTCTTCGTCCTGGAGCTCCCTCCAATTTATTTCTAGAAAACGATCTCTGTCAGAACCAATGCAGTTCAATAACTGAATAGAGGTTTTCGGGAAAAGAGAGAGAGAGGTATTAGAGTTGGAATGAGTAGAAGGGGGCCCCTTGTTTGTGCGTGTGTGGGGTCCCCGTATTGGGGTTTTCTCATACTCCGTTTTCAGGTATTTGGTATTTTATCCTTGGGCATAAGATTGAGTGGATATTTTCTGAAGGAGGAGGAGGGGGTGGGGCGTAGGGATTCGATACACCGAAGTGGAATGGTTGGGAACTTCTGCGGAAGTAAATTTTCGTTTCCTTCGAACAATTCCGTTGTGTAATTGTGTTCGAAGAGATTATTTTGTGCTCGATGTTCTAAAGCAGCCATAACTCGTGACGGGACAGTTATGGCCATTCTAATTGCTCAATAAATGTCAAGAACTTTTAATAAATGTCCCAGTGGTTCGCTCTCTCTCTCTTTCAGCCTCTTGCCGGCTTTGGATTCGGTGGCCCGTATTGGCTCGGGACAATAGACAATGCCTATGCTAGAGTTTTATCCGAAGCGCTGTTTTTCGGATATCCTAGCTTTGTTGTTTTCTGTTCTGTTTCTTGTTTGTTTCTGAAAATGTCGCCGTGTTTTTTTTTCTTTCGTCATTCTTTTTCTATGTATGTTTATTTATTTATTTTATTTTATCCCTATGCTATTACTTCTACATACGGTAGACAGAGACGAGCTTTGTTCGTGTCTTCGAGCGTTTTCCTATAAATTGCGCGCAATTCTCATAGCGCCGTCCGCAAAACAAGTTTTTGATGGCATGCAATTACGTGCCCGAGATTCTCTGTTGCGGGTGGTAGAGTCAAAAGTTTGAACGGTGGTCTACATGTATAATACAAACACGTATAAAAGAATGCGTGTATTGATTGTGGAGAAGCGTACTTGGAAAATAGAAGTTAATCAGCTGTTGAGCCGAGGGTATTTGGGTCCGAAAGAAAAAGCATTGTTATTTTAGATTCGTATTTTCTGTTATTTTAGGGGTTCACGAAATAGACAATATCTCAATTTTTGTTTGCTTTGTTGTCGGCCGAAAGAGTCCCATTGATACCGAGATTCTTGTTTCGACTTGTAGCCGAATTTTTTTCGAGAAAATATTTGTTAAAATTGCATTATCGTCGTCGTTATTTGAGGCCATATGGCCCTCGTGTGATCCTGGGATATTATAAGGGGCCACGGGTGAAAGTCAGGTGAGAGGGGAATCACGACAAGTTGTGAAAAGGGCAGCATTGGACCGTGAAGAAAAATGAAGCTTTCGCGTGAAATAAGGTGGGCAAAAATGTGACTTCTTTCAGATTCCAGCAGAGCTGCTGTCCGTAGAACGAGAACCCTCTTAACTCATACGCCTTTGCCTGAGACCTCATGTCCATTGGGGAGCCTACATGATGAGATTTGGTGCATGATATATATATATATATATATATATAAATCAAAAAAAAATCCGGACCTTAAAACATCATTCAGCCCGGGGACCCATGATGTTGGGACGACCATGCATAGAAACCCCCTCTCCCGAGAAAGAAACTTACTGCCCAGGGTAGGCACTGATCCAAGGTAAAGGCCCATGCGCCGATAACAGGGATTTATTGAGTAGGTTAACTTTTTTTTCACATATAATCATCCTGAATCCGTGCGTGGTTCCAGAGATCGATTGCATTTATAATTATTTTTTTTTCCACATCACATAAATTTAGTTTTGACTGAATTCAATTCATAATGTAGAGGCTCGATAATCCGAAGTGAACGAGACCAAGACCACCTTGGATTAATGAAATCTCGAACTATCCGAAATGTGATAGGGAACAATTTTTCAAGTGGGTAGTGGGGACACCTTCTCTTCCCTGTTTGTTCTCAATTCATTACACAACTGCCAAGACACATATCCTCTTTATAGGTGAGATTGACAGGGGTTCGAACACCTTAACGCCCAATGTGATTTTTTTTTCTTTTTGTATACTATAATTTTACTATAGAGGGGGGTCTGTGAAAAATTCTGACCTAAAAGGACATCAAAGAACCTAGTTTAGGGACCGAGACCCCCCTTAAGTCCCTGTTAAGACACCCTTGAGACTGAAATTACTAGTATTTTGTAAGAAAACTGGGACAAAATTAATATTAGCGAAAAACAGAGAGGCCTTGGCTAAAGAAATTTCAATAATCCGAGGACCTCGGATTATCCGGAGCATCGAAGTTTTGAGACTCTACTTACTGTACGTAGGAACGGTCTCGCTCTTCGATGAGGATAGTGGACCATTGATGAGACTGGAGGACCATGAGAAGAAAATATTGTCCGAGGAAGGGCCATGGGCTTAAAACTTTTGAGAAAAACACTGCTTTAGAATACATTTCTAAATTGAACGAAACTAAAAAATTTCGGTACATGGATGTTATGCGCTGCATCTTGTTCAACCGTGTTACAAGGCCCTGATCTCTGTTTCTGAGGGCTGTGTGGCTGACCTAATATATAAGCTGTCATCCTGCCTGTGTGAATACGGAAGCGGAGAGCCATCTATACAGCCGTTGTCCAGCATCTCTCTCGCCTTGTATGGAACCAACTCTTCCGCTAGGGGTGTTTTTTTTTTAAAATTATTAGTATTTTTTGTGCTTTCCTTGCTGCCCAAAGCCACGATTTTTTTTTTTTTTTGGTGCTCTCAAATAGGATCTATAGAATATTGATAACCTAAACCCACACATACACATATCCCCTTGAACAGGATGTCTTTCAATTTCGGGTCGCGTCATGTTGACTTTACGATCAGAGCACATTTGTTAGGAACCTTGCCCCTAGGATGTATGTGTATATATGTATTATATATCTTCCATTCTCCACTTCCTGGAGAAAACGAACCTGGACGTCCAGTTCATTCCTTTGTGCTGGAGATCCAACCGTGCGTACGGACGCCATTTATTAGGATCTCGACCGTCAAGGTTTTTTTTTTATTCTTAAGGAACCAATATTCTTAAGACCTGGAGCCTTGGACGTTGTTTGGGGCATGGAAGAAGAAGCTTCTTGCTTTTTTATTTTCTTGTGCTCCTTCCGTCTCATTCCATGTCATTTCCCTCCAAGGTAAGAAGCATTAACAGAGATACGGATAGGAGAGTTTTTTCTGGATTGCGATGGGGTAAATTTAATGATTTTTAGGACCTTAACGAGGAAATACGGTCAAACTCGGTTATAACGACATCGAAGATTCCACGGAAGTTTGTCGTTCTAACCAAAGTGTCGTTATAACTCATGTTGATGTTTTTCAAGACCTTTTTTGACGGAAACTATAATTAGAGACGATGAAGTTTTTATTTCTTTATGACTAGGGTGAATAAATTGATCGGGAAAAAAATACGGAAAATTGGGATAATTAATATGGGACATCACCGATTCTCACCAAACATGTTGTCAAATGTGGACGATGTTACCAAATATTGTTTATAAATAACCCTGGACGAGAGAAAAAAAAGTGCTACCGAAGTCTGTTAAAATGTATCTATGCGGAGGTTTTTTAATAACAGCTGGCTGATGCGAAGATGAATTGAAACGCCAATTTCAGAAACACAATAACCGACAAAAAATTCCAAATTGAGTTAATACTGGTTTCTTGTAGTTGATTGATAGACGGGGCTTCGTTTGGCGCAGAAACCCACTGAAAAACATTTTGTGTACCCCCAGTTTGCGTCCCTGAAATATTCGTTTAGTGCAGAAACCCCACAAGCGAGATCACTTAACGGGATTTCTGCGCTAAAAACGTGTAACAGTTAGCAGCACTGACGTCATTCGCGTGTTTTATGAGACTTAAAAGGGGTTAAACAGGTCGTTTTTAATTATTCTGTGTTTTGAGGGTTCTAGCGATTATTTTCCGTTCTCCGTTTGAGAAAATCTAGTGAATCGCAATCTCTCTCTCAGACGTGGAAACTGAGGAAAAGGAGAAAAGGTGTCGTTAATTCAGGCACTTACAAACGTAATATAATATACAAATCACGAGTTTAGGGCAAATAATATACCACTGAGAAATTTAAGACAATCATTCAGAAAACGCTTCCTGACAAAATCAATCGCAAATGTTCCGCCAAGTGTTTCAAACTTGGCACCAAAGAAGTTCTGTGTGAAATTTGAAGTAATTTCTACTCAATATGTGGAAAGCAGAAACACACAAGATAACTATCTTTGAAAAGTAGTGGCCATACTCATACAAGAGTTAACTCTGATGGAACGTCAAGAAGGAGCATTCGAAAGGAGAAAAGAATCCCATTTAAAAGATTTTGAGCTGGCCGACATCTGAAGTTAAAATAAGAGAAGATTCCTACTATGGAGAATAGTGAATATGATATTACATATTTTTATTTTATTTTTACAAAATATCTATAATTTCCCAAAATAACAGTCAATGTTATTAAGAAGTCAGCTTTGTTCATTTTCACTCCTAACTGAAGTTATTAATATCATAAAAATAGTGAAACAGTGTTGTAAATTGTTTTATTGCAGAAACCTCATAACTGCAGAGGCTGGACTTTTTTTTCTACCCTTGTCCCCTGAACTTTAATGAATATATTACGTTTCCGTTTTATGTATAGAACCATCCTTCACATTCATGAATTTTTTCGTAAAAAATATCTGCTTTTAGTCAAGTTAGAAGGTTTTTCTTGATTATCTCAAAGTTAGAAATTCTGCACTTCTGGGGTTTCTGAAATAAGCGCGGCCTATCCGGATAAATCGCCATCTGGTGGCAGTATCAGCGATTGTGAGCTTTGGCCTGAATTAGGTCCGACCGTCCATGTACGGCCCAGTTCAGTGCACACAAGCTCCAAGGATAGATTGAGATATTCGTTGCCTTTGAGTCTAGTGGTCCAGGGCGCTCATTGGAAAAAAACGGGACATTTCTATTAAAATTAGTGAGGAGCAAAATACGAAAATATTTCATATAGTGATTATGTCAATGAGCAAGTCAGAACGTCAAACATGCAATAATTTTTTTTTAACGTTATGTACAAATAGAACAACAGACGAATGGATGTGATGAGCTGTAATCTTGATAATTTCTAGGGTAAACAGAAATATAAGTGATGGAAAATTGGTCGTTATATATATATCCGAAGCGGTCGCTTTTCATCGACGTTATAAGCATGGTGAATCAATATTGTTCTGCACGAGAATAAGTCCGGACCGTCAATGATTGACGTTATAGCCAAGGTGTCGTTACAACCGAGGTCGTTATAACCGAATTTCACTGTATATGAGTCAATGATCTCTATTGTCTCAGCAATAATCTCGTGATTATGGTTGAATTTCAGAAGCGTGCATTTTTCAGGGCAAATCGCGTAACTACGAAATCATGCAGTTCGGAGTAGCGCAAGTTTGGGTATCAATTAACTACTGTATCTATTTCTATACGAGGGGACAGGTCCTGTGTGTGTGTGGGAATATTTGACCAGTCTTTACGCAGGAATGGACAGGAAGTATTTCGCACATTAAATTCTTATGGTGCGAGAATGAGAAGAGGTTTTCGAAATGTTCCGTGCAGCTGCAAACAAATAAGCCATAAGACGTGCTAGCACATGTATACATGTGTGTGTAAATATATATATAATATAAAAATATTTACAACACACATTGTGTGTTGTACCAGAGATAATGTTCTTCCAATAAGAATTGACAAGAAACGTGATAAATCATGTTATATCCTGATTTGAATGAACGGATCGTTCAGATTTTATATGATATCAAATGCGGTTACCCTTTAAATATCAGAAATTGATAACAATTTCTCATTGTCCATGGAAGAGAGAAGACCCCATTGTGAGTCTGTCTGAGACCAATCAATGTTACTGAATGTATATGAAAGAGCCACTGCACTTAATCCAACGCTTGTTTAACATTTTCATCAAGGCTCTGTACTATTTTTCATGTTTTGTCAAGTGTTTATACAGGTCTGACGCATTGAATCTTAGCCATTTCACCAGACAAATAGCTATAGATCTTCGATTGATATGGGTAATTTAAATGTGAATCTAAGCATTGTGTTTCTGAAGCCCGTAGGAGTTGGTTACCATTTTTTTTTACTATATATAACTATTTGTTGTCCATAGCGAGTATACTTTTGACGTGTCGAATATTTGTTCCGAGCAATTTAAGATGATCGATCGATCGATTTTGCGTTCTGTCATCGAGAAATGCGATTGGAAATAGATTGTGAATGAAAAGAGAGATAAAAAACACCCATTCTCTTCATTGAAGGTGGACGTCACCCACGTCTGTAGCTTGTCTTCATTAATATCTTATCTTACCTAAAAAAGTGCGTGGGACGTGTGATTTGTCCCCCCTCCCCCCGAGAAATATCCAGATTAAGCATGTAGTTCAAGTAGTTATCGTGGGAGGAATTTAATGGACGTGAGGAGAAAATTTTCACTGCCATTCTTCAAACTTTAAAATCTTGTGTCATCTCACGTGAGATTAGGCCCATGAAGGTCCATGTGATTTTCTGTTTGTGTGAGAAACGCGTAGGTGTTTCCCGATATTTCTGTATTCGTGTATTTTTTCAAGAGCAAGGCTATTTGGGAATCGTTGGTATTTACCAGTTCTGATTTTCACTTATCTCTTGTACGGGGATATCACCGATGTTTTATATGAATTACTCTTCAGGAAATATGTTATGTATTTATTTAGCCAATCTAACAGCGGCTACTACTGGTCATTGTACCCTCAACGATCGGTGCTTCGTTTCTTTTTCTCATAATGTCAAGCATACGTACTCTCATTGGAAAAAGCTGGTGGACATAGCGAGTGAGAAACATACATCAGCGTGCAGAATCGTCCTCATCAATACACCGCGGGATCTCATATTTCTTGTTGGGCTGCCAATAGCGAGTCATTTGTCAAACAGCCCAAGACCCCGAAGCCTTTCTAAGAAAGAATATACGCTCGAAAGCAAAACAGACAATAGATTCATCAAATGTGCATTGATTTTCTTCAATACACACCGTATGATCTCGTTATTTCTTGCTACATCTTTGGTGATGCAATTACTGGAATTTCAAATTTTATTTGGGGAATCGACGGTAAATCGCGCTACTTGACCAGTGCTTTAGTCCATAGATTTCTAACACATTTTCCGTGAGAAACTTTTTTGAGTTCCGCGGAATCAAACGTCACGGAAACCTTAAAAATTCCGAAACTCGCAGAGCTTGTAAATAAAAGAAATTCATGTGCTTTATTGATGACTGTTAGTAATGAGCTGTTCTTTATTTTGAAATTTTGACGAAATAAGGTTATTGAAATAAATTCGTACCATGTGGGTACTTAAACAACTGAGAGAAAAAACAGTAATTTTCTAGTAATTTTTCTCCCAACCTCATCGGTCAAAAACTGCGGACATTTTTAACCCGGGAAGAA
The DNA here is from genome assembly GCF_987345545.1 of Pholcus phalangioides. Classification (NCBI taxonomy): domain Eukaryota; kingdom Metazoa; phylum Arthropoda; class Arachnida; order Araneae; family Pholcidae; genus Pholcus; species Pholcus phalangioides. The sequence continues at coordinate 12,856,404 of NW_028301625.1, read as the reverse complement.
CTCAAGAAGGGCTCTATTGCATTGCAATTTTTTTTTCATCATATAATTTTTTTTGTTTAGTGTTAAAATTCTGTTTTTATTTTTAAATCTTGAATTTTAGAAAAAGAAGCTCTGAACTTCATGCCCATATTTAACAGACATTCTCGTATTCACCCTCTATAGTACACCCCCATAAAAACGTGTTAAAATTGTTTTTCACAGAAACGGGTGTAAATTGGTGCCATTAGCATATTTTAATGGAAACAATACATTAACACAGCAAATTAATTAATTAGAGCAGATTTTTGAATTAACTGAAATGATTAAATGGGGGGGGGCGTAAAACATATAGTTTGCCTTCTTTTTTTAATGGCACCAATAACGGATAAAATCTTGCTGAGGCCGGAATTACACTGTATGCAAGTTTTATAAAAGTTCTTTTATAAAAGTAATGTAAATGTAACCAATAAGCGGATTGGTTACACTCAAGCGAATGTAACTGATAGGTTTTTGGTTGTTTTTTTTCAAGTTTTTTAGAAGATTTTTTACAAAACTTGAAAAAAAATCAATAAGCCTATTTGTCACATTCGCACGAATGTAACCAATAAGCTTACCGCTTGCAAATTTTCAAGTTTTATAAAAGAATTTTATAGCATAATCCCGGCCTTAGCAAAGCTGAATAGTTGTTAGATTGAATTTTATTTCCAATTCCACCTCAACTTGGTGCGATTTTATAAAACTCTGAACACGTAAAATTTCCTCAGCTCTCGAAAAAAGGACACAGACAAGGAATCAACCTATTCTAGATAAAAAAAAAGATTATTCTTATACAGCCGTATTTTTACTGAAATGGCACTAAAAATGCACTTTCTGAAATACCAGAAAAAATTGCATGTTGAGAAAAGGAATAAGGAGAAAAGGTTCACCCGGAAAGTGAAAGGGTGTGGGTTCGATTCCCCGCAGTGGCAGTTGAATTTTCTCACTTTCCAAAATATATCTTCGCATCAGCCAACTGTTAAAAACCTTTACATGGATAGCGGAGAGTGACATCATCCTTGGAAAAATACGTCGGTGGTGTTTTTTTTTACCATGTATATTCAAATATACGTATAAGGGTTAAGTCGTAAAAACGATTGTTTTTTTTTTTTTTGGAAATTTTTATACTTCTCCTATCAGTGAGGTTCACGGGACACCCTGTATGTTGGGAAAATATTCCAAATTTATCTGGGCTCCGTGGAACAGCCACAAGGGTTCGGCGTGATGGAAACCTCTGCTTTAGTCACCGGCAAATGTCGGTAGTGTCAATAACTATATGTTTCATTAACATGGCGCGGGATTTGAAGAGCGTGTATACATAACGTTATTCAAACAACACTTCTTGATCTTTGTTCTTGATTAGGAACAGTGAGAATCAATTATGGGAACAAGTACGCGTTTTGTTTTAAGTCACTTAGAGGGTGATAAATCAGCCTTATTTCTTTTTTAGGTTAGCGCGTTTCTCTTTTCTAGTAATATGCGAGTGTGCGCGCGCTCTTGTTGAAAGATAGCGTTGTTCTTGCTGCCTGATGAGTTATATGCGGAAGTTGTTAGTTGTTCTCTATTTTTTTTTTATCTCCAGAAAAAAGAATTGTGTGTATATACACCACTATATGAAAGTGTATATATACCACATACAGAATGTGTCCTCTCTTCCAGTCTTGTGACTGTTCTTCACTTAGTAGCTCAGGCTGTACTTGAAGTGGTAGCCCATTTGTTTCATCTAATTGGCTAATGTGACGGTTAGATGTCGGCTGATGTCACGCGGAGCCCTTGAAGATGACGGAGCTGTGGATTGAGGACGATGTCACGAACGAACGACGGCTTTGACACTTTTTTTTTTATGGTTTTCATGTGTAACGCCGCTATAGAACTGTTGAGAAATTCATTCACGCTTTAAGAAATCATTCTCTCTCGTACTCGTTATGACATAGATGAGACTTAATTCAATGACCGGTCAAGGAAAATTGAAAATTAATATGTTTCCCAAAGACTAAGGTGTGTCACGACCGCTTAGGCTTTAATATGTGGATTTTTCGAAAAGGAATTTATGGAATATTTCATTCAATTCCAAATCAAATGCAAAAAATTCCGTGTCAATAGGTTAGGTGGTTCTTTCAAAACGAAAGAAAGAAGTAATGAATGACTGTGAAAGTATTCAAGAAAAAACTTCGAGATTTTGTAGACATATTTATTCAACATGTAATAGTAAAAAATGGACCTTCAATTTAGCAATTGACCAATGTGAAGTATTTTTCTTAAAAAAATGTTGAATTTTCAGATTGTTGAAATTTATCTTTTTCTTAAACTTTTAAAATTCATGAAATTATAACAAATGGTCAGATTTCCGTTACTGATATATTATACATTGTATAAATATTTCAACAAAATTTTAGAAATTTTGATGCAGTTGTTTTTTTTTTTTTAATCTTATGTACAAGCCAAAAACTTAAATCTCTGAGAAAATCACGTTTAACTATTAAATTAAACGTTAACTAGTTTCGACCGCTCTTCCAATTCGTGACACAATTGCACAATTTTTTATACATAACTGACAATTTAATTGACATATATGAAAAGTTTCAAAAAACAAGGACATTTATTCAACTTGTTTTTCTTTGTAATTAATGCGAATTTCACAAATAACTTTTTAATTAGAATACATAAATAAACTTAAAATGATTAGTAATGTTTTTGGGAAACCTCACGCACCATGTGCCCAAAAATAAATGCGACTAAAAATTTGAGAATTTTTTTTTTTTTTTTTGAAAAAATATTTCCGTTCATGGTCATGGTAAAAAAAAAATTCAAAGCTCGAAAATCAAGATAAAATTTTAAAAAATTACATTTTTGAAAAATCGCGAAGTAACAAATTTTATAAAATATTATGACACCCCCTCAGACCTTTCTAATTTCCAAAAATGCTTATTTCTTAAACAAAGCGTTGCGCAAACGTAATGTGAGTCAAAAATGGATCAAGGTGTATTTTCTTGTATACATTTACACTATAATTCATTTCTTTTCAATTTTTGAAAGAAAAAATTGACGGATTGATTGGAGTCAAAATTCGAAGTCATTTCTGAAAAATCGACTTCACGGGTCGTGACACCCCTTAAAATATCGGTGTGGTTGATCGGGCGTGTATGATGTTCGATGCTCGATAGCCCCACACAGACTGTTGAGAAAAATCCACATATCGGTTTTGTTTTCTCTTTGTTCCGTGAGAAAGTAATTCTCTGAAAGATAATGGCTGCTGAAAAATAATAATATCCTCAATGATGAGAACAAGTTTTGTTGCTTCAATTACTAATTTTTCTTAGGCGTGTGTGTGTGTTTTAATTTGCGTTTCTCCTTCACACACCCTCGGTTAAAAGAAAGAGAGTTAAGGATTTTTAATAGATTCCTCCAAAAAGTATAAGTAAAAAAAAAAATATTGTTTGGTGAATTCTCGCTCTCGGAATATGATCTGTGGCCAGCGATAGCATCTCCGAGTGAAAATCATTAATATGCTAATTAATGACGTCACGCGCTATAAATTTCGCGGCAGCTCGGGCTAATTTATCATCGAGTTGGCCGAGGCGAAACACAGGATGCGAAATAGCTGAAGCCCAGGCCGAAAGGCCCAATTAACCGCGGGGCACAAAAGGCACATCCCTTTCGACACCGAACTTAAATTAGATAGTGAGGTGAGAGAGAGAGAGAGAGAGAGAGAGCTTGTGGTGGTAGCAAAGAGGAGAATTCGTCTGTGTCTACCTGCTGGAGGCGTTTAACCTTTTGCTCTGTATGTGTGCTCTCGCTCTCTAGTGTGCGTGCATGCGTGTGAGATAGATATGTATATATATATGCTAGCACGTCTTATGGCTTGCTTGTTTGCAGCTGCACGGAACATTCCGAAAACCTCTTTCCCTTCTCGTACCATAAGAATTTGATATGCGAAATGCTTCCTGTCCATTCCTGCGTAAAGACTGGTCAGATATTCCCACACAGGACCTGTCCCCTCGTATAAAAATTGATACAGAAATAGCTGAGTTGCATGATTTCGGCGTAACTCGATTTGTTGTGAAAAATTCACATTTCTAAAAATCCAACCATAATCACGAGGTTTAGATAATAGAGATTAACCCTTAAATACTCAATTTTTTTTTTTCGAGCTGATTAATGTTTTTCATAGTTACTGACACGTATAGAAAGACTGAAAAACCATTGGAAAAAAATCAATTTTGAATTGTAAACTGTCTATACAGGGTCTTAAAGAGAACGTAAAATCGCATATAAAATAAATGTATTGAAGTAATATTACTTTCCAAATATATAACTACCTACTTTGTGATTCAAGCTATAGTAAGAAAAAAAATTAGGTTTGCAAACTTTAAAGTAAAAAAAATGCAAACAAATTAATTAACTCTAATTTTTTTAAACAAATTAGTGAATTCACAGCCACACATGATCTGCAACAAAGAGTTATTGTCGTTGATTGGGACATCTACCAGCAGATTCAAAACATAAAATGGAAAGAAAATGACCTCAACATATGTGCAAAGGCCTGAATTTTTATCTTCAAATTGTCTGTGTGTGTGCAGTAATGAATGTTTGAAGGACCCTTCTTTCACATATATGAGAAGCTACGCATTCAAGGGTTAAGTAATAACAGTTTTATTCGTTCAGAGGATCATATTGACGACCAAGTTAAAAAAAAAGCTGCAACTCAGAAAATTGCATTTTTGAGTTATGCACGCCATAAGAACGGTGGAAAATGTTTCTACACATTGTAAAACAGGATTATCTCCCCCCACCCTCATCCTGCTGATACCCTTCCTACTTTAATTAAATTTGAATTGAGATTCCTATTCAGTTCCATACAAAGTGAATGCAGTTATCTCGAAACATAGAATTTTGAATTGTTACCTTTTTGAACTGGGCCGTGGATATGTAATGCAACTGTACTGATTCTTGAGAGACCAGACTACACATAACGATGAAACCTTTGCCGTGATTTGGAAATGAATCGTAAGACTTGTATGTTATCTGCCATTTTGTTTTGCATAGACGGGCCACAATTTTATAGCTGTCCAACGTCTTAAAAGCAAATTGTTTAATTTTATATTCATTACAATACTGTATTTGGTGTGCAACTCTCAATTAATTTCGATCTACTGATGAAAATTTTCTCGCCTCCAAACGGATGCAGCTTATTTCTTTCGATAGAACAATGTGTTATCAAAGCATTGAAAGCATTTAGATTTTAGCCACCAGATTGCAGTTACAAAGCGAGTTAAATTTTATGAAGTTATAGTAAATCACTATAGTTGTGTGTGTATCCATAGTAATAACGAAAAAAACAGGCATTTTTCCTAAATTTTGAGCCCGATTAGCAATATTTGTATGCAAAACCATACTTCGACTTACATGGTTATCGCGTAACTTCAGGATATACTGTTATACAAATACAAATACAAATACAAATACAACGCCACAACAGGCAAAATGCCCAACGAGGTGGCTGATAAAAACATGCCCATAAAAATATGGTTGTCATATGTTTCAAAAATACAGCAACCCAATTAAAAATGCAATTACCCAATTAAAAATGCAATTACCCAATTAAAAATGCAATTAAATAGGATATGTTATAGGATAATACCCAGAAACACTACGAAACCTGCACGGTTCATTTTCATTCTTCACAAAACAATCACACTTCCCCGAACAATAATCTCAAAGGCATTAATGGTTTTCTCACGAAATTTCCAATAACCACCACACCCTTGATGCGTTTTTCAAATGAAATTTTCTCTAATTTTCTAAGATATATTCGTAAATTTCGGTTCTGATGCCGTTTTCTCATTGAAACAGAATTTCCTTGGAAATGATTCCGCGGTTATTAAAGCTTCTAAATGGGATGAATTGAATTCGTGATTGAAAAATGATATAATATATCTCGCGTGTTTTACTTCGTTCTAGCTAATTTCATTGCCCGTCTCGGGCTCGTCCATCTATACGATCCATCAATGGGGAATGCTAATCTACTCGTGAAGGAAGGTCGACGACAATACGAGTGAGGAATCATTCATTTTTACGAATTCGTCGTGTGGAAATTCACTTTCTACTTACGTTCGATATTAAATTGCTTAATCGCGTACACGTAATTATATGTCTTTAATGACAGGTCCTCGAATTGCGACATGCGTGGGGTTGAGGAGAAGAGAGGATTCCTTAATGTAAACTCGATAACATCAGATGTACCGGGAATTTTCCGAAAGCAGATCGGGAACGAAAATTTTCGCCCTTTTCCTCTGTGTGCGCATCAGTCACACATCTTCGCATACAAAGCGACCGAATAATACCAAGACGATGCCTCCTGGTAAATCGGTCGTCGTCGTATCATTGATACATGCTATACACGTATCGATGATGGTATGCGAAAGACATCATGGTGGCGATGGTGGTGTCAACGACGTTGAAAACGGGGGAAAATTACCCAAAGTTTCTCTAAAAGAACGGCGATGCGTTTATGAAAATAGGATAAGGATAGGACGAGAAGGGGGTATCATCGATGGTAGGGATAGGGCATCGAATCGGGTTGAATTCAAGACACCATCTAACGATTCACCCAGTTAATAATGCTAATAATCCTCGGAAGCATCATCGAAGACAACGATTTGCTAATTGCACGTTAAGTGATTACGGATAAACTGGTTGATGTATGTCGTCGCTCGGCCCAAGTTCGATGATGCTACTACAACTAATGAACTCTGGAGCTTTTGACGACCAAACACACACGCACACAAAACTCTTTTCGCCTATATATATCTACAAAAATTTTTGAATTGCTTAGTTTCTCTCTCCATGTGCAGTGAAATCATTGTTTTCGATTACATCGGCCATAAATTGAAACGTTTGTTAGACTCAGAATTTGTGTAGTATATTGCCGTTAAAAATTATTATAACAATATAAGGAGGTAGCTTTAAGAATGCCATGTTTAGAGTCGTTCGATGATCATTAGCGTTTGCGAATTGTTATATATCTCTTTCATGGATAAGCTAATTCGGTCGGAAGGCTTCGTAAATTACTTGATAATATTATCATGCGCTCGTGTTTCTTTTTTTAAATGAAAATGTTTTGAATTTTCATCCTTTTTAAATTCAGCCATTGTGTTATGCACGCACTGCTCTAGTCAAGAATCATTAGTTATTTTCTATGATATCTTAAGGGGGTTTGCAAAAAAATTTACGTATCTATTTACAGTAGTGTTTGATTTTCAACTTTTTCGCAGCTGTCAAATGTGCATCATTTTCATCGGAATGTCGCTAGAATTTTTCGTTCGATTTGTTTCTTCCGTGTCTTAAAATCAACGTTTATTCCCACGGTTTTATGTATCATCGACTGAAACTATCTGCTGTCATATTACGGTCACCGATCAGTCAAGAAATCGAATCACCATGGCCAGCAACAAGACACACAAATCACGCCAATCAAAAACTGTTAGGGAAATGTCAATGCTAAAAAAGAAAAGAGTTCAGTTGCATCATCATATACATCATTTACACAATACATATTCTTGTATTATTTTGGGAGGTTTGGTTGTTTTAGGAAGAGTAATCCCGCTCTTTACGGACCATATCATCCATAAATCCATTCAATCTGGCAGTTTGATCGATGTCAATGTTTCATTCAAAGAGAATGCTCCGTTCTGATCAAGAATTATCAGATATTTTCTGTTATCTTTTAGTTATTTTTGATGGACGTAAGGGGTCTTTCTTTAAAGATTCCTCATAGAAACACTGCTGCACTTCCGGTATTCAGTTTTTATTGAGTACCGGACTTGAATTCAAACGACTATTTTAATAGAAAACCAGATGTCAAAATATTTTTTTATGCCAAATAGCGGCATTCATATTCCCTATAATACCATGAACTTTTCTCCAATGTCTCATCTTAAATTACGCTTGGTGTATACCGTATACTTCTCAACTGCTTCTTCTGAAGTCAAATCGATCATTTAATCAAATTAAACACATTTTTTTTTAATGATAAGTTCCCTTTAAATCAATTATTATATTTCTCCACGTATACGTGGAAGAGAATTTTAACTTTTGAGTCAAGTGTATTCTAATTTTAGCAATCAGTTATAGAAGAACATGTGTTTAGCAGTTGAAAAAATATATATTACCATAAGAAGATGATGAATTAATTTTTGTTTTTTTATAAAGGGTCGTTGGTATATGCCAAGAAGAAACGTGATCTGAATATTCATTATTTATTTCTATGTAAATAGTTGGGTTATAAAGAAGTCGAGTATAATAAAAAAAAATTCTCAGAATATGTATTTTTTTTTTAAGAATTTTTTTTTTGAACTTGGCCATTCACCATGCGTATCAGTGCAACATGCCCAAGTAACCTTTTACCAGCCCTGGAAGTTTCTCTTTCGCGGAATAACGTTGGACAAACCCTGTTGCTTCGGGTCATAAGAACAAGTTCATCAAATCACCAGGAAGTAAGTAGTGTGTGTATGGTGTGATGCAGCATAAAAAGAGAGAGAGAGAGAGAGAGAACTAGCAAATAAATTTACAAAAACGGATAGCCGATGCTAGAAATACATGTATTCGGAAAAAAAAAAAATTTAAAAAGAAAAGAAAATTAAAAATGAAATTCTTGGTCGAGATTCACTATAAAGCTTTTCTTCTGTTACTTATATACATTTTTTATTTTATTTTTCGTTTTTCATGGAAGTCATGGCATCGTTGCAAACGAAATTCTTACTTGTCAAACCACTTTACATGTAATCCCAGCAATAACCTCTGACCCATACCATTAGGGCCAGTTTTCTGCTGCTGTTTCTGCTGTGGCTTTTTATTTTTGCTGCTAGGGAAGCAAAAGAGATCCAGACAGGCATGATGCCCGTGGTAAAGGAATAAGACCTAAAGGAGAAGAAGAGATTATGGAATCAGAAATAAGAAGAAAACTCCACTATATATAAGAAAAAAATGATGAGAAAGAAAGAAATGCTTGTCTATATGAAGGAAACCCCGAAGGATAAAAGGAAAGTCTCCTAGAGCCAAAACTCATTTCTGATGGCTAGTAGCCATAGCAGCAATACAAGACCAGTATAAGCCTAATCTCTCTTCTCTATTTTGCCCAATCCTCTTTGGTCTTTTCATATTCTCTCGTCTTATTATTTCCAGCTGTTGGGAGTTATTTTTGATCTTTTTTGAACATTCTGTAACACATGTAGACGTCGTCTATGAGGGATTTTTTTCCCTCTCTATCTCTCTGTGTATTATTTTAGTCTTGATGCATGGGCCAAGTTTACGGTGTGTCTACTACTATAATATAACTACGATAAGTAACTTAAGAAGCTTTTGCAAATTAGCTCGTGTGACTTACGTATATCTTTTGTTTTCTCGTGTTTGTTCGGTATCTGATTCGGAAAAAGATGTTTTCCATTGGCGTCATGGGAACAGATGCTAAAAATCTGTATAGTAAAATCCGTGAGGAGTAAGCGGATAATATATATACCATGAAGTGGAAAAATATTTTTTGCTTTTCTGAGGATTATGAGATTTAAATTGGTATTTTTTTTTACGGCAGTTAAAATTTTGGAAGATAAAAGTTGTCAAGATTGTTTTGATATCTCAGAATTATGTGACAAAAATGAAGAAATTTCAAGTTTTAAATGTTCTCTAAAAAAACCACTTATTGTAGATTTCTAATGTTTTTAATTTCTAATGACCATAGGCGTACGCAGAATTTTCTCGAGAGGGCGTTTCAGATTTTTTCCCTTCTGAAGGGGGGGGGGGGTCACGTTTTTTTCGTGCAAAATAACACCATAGTCTTGGCTCAAGGGGGGAATCAGAACTTCAACCCCCCCCCCTTTGCGTACGCCAATGCTAATGACCATGCCTCTTCTTACGGATTTCAGTTTTGGGGCGCAACGAACAATTAGGTCAAATTGCGCCAGACTTTTTTCACCATCTTCAACTTGTTGCTCTCATCGAAACATCAAAATCTGCTCGATTACCTGATACTTTTGCACGCGAAGAATTTGAGAGACCTTGATTAAATACTCCATACGAGTTTTTTATGTGTATGCTGTTCTGAATATGACAAGCATAAACGATGCTCATTAAAAACATTTAAGCCTCTACCCTAGATCAACGTAAAGTACCGATTCAGTTTCGTATTTCAAAATTTTTTTTAATAGTAGATTGAGACCTGCTAGCTATTTTGAAATCATGTGATTATCCTCACAGATGGGTGTACCACTCTCTCATTCCTTGGAGAGTGCTTGGTACAAAGTAAAGGTCATATTCCTTATAGCAAAAGACTAAAAAAAAGCTTAAATATTTGATTCCCGTTAGTTACTAGCAAATGGGTGCTCCCCGTTGGTTTGGCAATATTGTAACTTCCAATACAGTCCTACCCTGACTTTCGCTTCCCCGATTTACGTGATTTCGAAGTTAAGCGCTTGTCTGTAAAAAATGTCTGGTCTAGAATTCAGCACAATTTGTAAGCGTTATGAGATTATAGCTGAGATGCTTCATGAAAGAAGCATGATTGTGCAAATTTATGCTTCATGCTTTTGGCATGAAGAGGATGATATATAATCGGGAGATCTGTAGTTTTGATTTCAGTTTTTTTCAAGAGGCTGGTGTTTTTAGGGAATATTGATTATAACTAACGAATATTCAATGCAATTTGTATGCAAAATTGCACATCGACTTACCTGCCTATCGTTGGCTCCATCTGTCACGTAACTTCAGTGTATTCACCTGTAAATAGAAATTTCAAAATATACGATATTTGTATAAAAACGTGACCAGATCCGTTCGTTAAGAGTTCGGTCAGCTGTGAAACTCGTGTTTGTGCCATACTGCTTTGCTTTTCTCTAAGGATGAGGAAGAGATGGAAGAAAAACAAAACCCCCGGATACAAAAGGAGAAGAAAAAAAGTAAAATAAATAAAGTAAAGGAAGAGTAGAATAAGAAAAAGTTTTCGAGTATAACTCGGCGAGAAAAGTTTTAGGAAGAGATGGCAAACTAAGAAGAACAGGCAGGGATAAAAATTGGGAGAGTAAGGAGCAAAATAATGCCCCCCATGCGGCTGTGGTAATCCCCCCGTGCCCTGTTGTTAGAAAGTTTGGAGGCGCCCTGATAAGGGTTTGGTTGGAGAACCTTTTCCTTATGCTACTTGCTACAAGTCTTGGTGGCTTGCTTGCTTGCCTTTTGCACAAGCTTCTTTTTCTGTTTCATCGTCTCCAAATGATCCTAATCTTTGGAGGCTTTTTCTTGCCCGAGCCGTTGGGGACATCTCCTTATCTCTTTTCCCTTATATACTTATATTTTGTGTGCTTTTTTTCTATCTCTCTTACTTCCTCTCTCTCTTTTATCCTTTCTCATGTTTACCCTGAAGCTCTCTCTTCTTTTGCCCATCTTCTATAGTTTATTAATTAGATACCCCATGTCGATACCGTTCACAAAAATTGCATTCTTTATGCAACATTTGCTACCCGTTGTAAAATCTTTTTCTTTTTTTTTCTAGAATTTGTCGAGATTTTAACAATGAAGATTGGAATAAAAATATCCATAACTCACTTCCCATCATGGTTATTAACTGTGCATTTTTGTCATTGGGGTGATTGGTGTTAGTCTTTTTTTTTTTTGCTTTGAAACATGTGAAATTTTTCCAGTGTGTGTGTGAGAGAGAAAATAATGCAGCGAAATGCCGCTATATACACGTATCGCCAAAGTTATGCTTTTTGAAATTTTTTCTAAACCAACGTACTGTTAGTGTCGTCAGAAAATACTCTATCTTTATTCACCACGGAAAAACATAAATGATTAGTTGGTTAAATAAAATTTAATTTTGATCTTTCTGTAGAAGGGTTTACCGCATTGCACTTTGGTGTATTACCCAGAAATTAGCAACACCTTGACTTCATCAACGTTTTAGGTGATCATGTGCTTGGAGATAACGATGTTATTGGACACCTTCCGAAGAACGGAAACAAGTGATGAAGTTAAATTTATATTCAAGACAATTTTGAGCGAGATATGAAAGATATCGATGTAGAGGTTTCAGTATTTCTTAAAAATATCGTTGTAGAGAGAGATTTATCATTATGCTGAGTATCGTTGTAGCGTGAAAATTGATAATTACGGGAATGTTCTGTGAAACACAATCGAACACGAATGTTTTTTCAGTAAAGATATTTTTTAAAGCAAACCCTTGGATTAACCTTTGATACGTTTAATACATTCTTCATTTTAACCATATAATTCTGAGATGTTAATACCCATCTCTTGAGAATAATTTCCATCTACTAAAATATTAACTGTAAGCGAAAAAAACTACCAGAGTGTTTAAGATCCCAGAAATTCACCCGTGAAATCCCAAGGTTCCGCGGAGCAAAATTTACATACGCCTTATAAGATATTACTTTATCGTCATTGTGATTCAGAATCGATCGCATAAAGATATTCATTATCAGTATAAAATACATGTCTATTTACTTGATTATTTAACTTCAATATGTTCAGGTACTTTATAGATTTTTGAGAGGAGTTCGTTAAACAACCAACATAAGTTGAATTGAAATGAGATCCGAAGTATTACCCAGCGAGAATCACGACAAAACTCATTGTATGATCATGTGGCATCCAAAAAGTGTCAGATATAAATGGTTTTCTCGGTCATCGTGATCGATGGCATTATTATACTCCACTATGATGGCAACTGAGTTTCCGGAAGGAAGATTACGGTATTGGATACGATGACCACGCTCACATCCAGCTTCAAGAAACAGAAATTAAAAGGGAATAGCCTACGTGTGTGTGTGTCGTCTCAGAATAAAAAAGCATTCATTGTTGGTATATTTGGGGATTTAACGCGATGTGAATTATTTTTTAGATTGAGGCTTTTTGTAGTTAAAATTTAATTATATAATATATTTAATATAGTCCAGAGTATCTGCTATCAGTGGTTGAGGGCGGTTTCGTGTTTCTTTTATGACTGCAATATCAAAGATTGATGTTTTCGCTTGTATTCGGTACGATGGCATCAAAAAATGATAATGAGTTTATGATAATGATATTATTCCTCCAATAACAGACATGTATTTCAACATGTGGAAAAAATTGCTGCGGACAGTAGTATGGACATCAACTCACGAGATGGTACTACCCATTTCCATTGTGATTAATGAACGCCAAAAAAATATCGTTGTAGAGAGGTTATCGTTCTGAATTGGTGTTGTTAGTACTAACATAAAATGCATTTATTAGTGTTCATTCACAAAAAAAAAATGTAATTGATTAATTGTAATTGTTAATAAATAAAAATCAGTTGTGTGTGTCGCCCCGTAAAGTAGTTTGCCGAAGTTGTGTACTACAGAAAAGTAGTTTCACAGCAACACTTCATTAACACTTCCAAGGGAGATGTTGCACAAAATACCGATTCTGATAGCCATCCTAGAAAGAACAAAAACTGGTGAGGAATTTAGCAAAATATAAAATATATCGTTCAATCAGTTTGAAAATCTCTCAAAAAAAATTTTCTGGGGGGATTTATCTTAGTAAAGAATATCGTCGTATCGGGACGAGTTTAACATTATACTCTCGTCAATTCCGAATACAATTTCAAAAAAATATCGTTGTAGAGGGATTTATCGTTCTATCGAGTATTGCTGTAGTGAGGTTTCACTGCAATTATAAAATTTTGTGATCATACGTTAAATAATACGTATAATCACAATAATTGTAATAATAAATACTTACAATAAAATCTTGAAACCCGTAGACACTCTTCATATAATCCTGTCTTCAGACATTAACCATTCATGATAGAGTTGAATATTTATTAATCGTACGTTTCTAGCACGAGTGCTAATTGACGACGTCTATATTTCTTGAAAAATTTATTTATTTATTTTTTTAGTCGTAAAAACACGTGGAAGGATACTATCTCTGAGCCTAGTTGCAGTGGTTTCTTTTTTCAACAGCGTAGTAGTTTTTATGTTTCCGTAAATGGCTCTCTTAAGAGATAAACCCGTCTTCGGGTACAACTCTCTCAAGTGCAGCGCGTCAATGTTGTTGTTATACTGTATAAAAAATTAAAATTGTGATAAAAACTGGATGACCAATCGTAAGAAAAGAGAGAGGGATATGATGATGGTCTGAGCGGTAGTCATTTTTTTTTTTTTTTCGTTTGTAAGAAGAGTCTAGTTTTGAACAAGTCACGTAGGAAACCGAAGTGGTGAGTGCTAAGTACACATGTAAGTAAAAGATCTTTCAGCCACCGTGAAGAGCAAAGAAAAAAAAATCAAATAAAGGTAAAAAAGAAATAGGTATAATAAAGAGGAGGAGGAGGAGAGAGAGAGAGAATGATTCTTCACTACTCGAGTTCGATGTGGTTTTTATTAGCAGCAAGCTGTTGATGTGATACAATCCGCGTGTTTATTCGCCACGTATAAAGGAATAAAAAACGCATCATTTATTTTACAACCTCTCGTAAAATCGCCGTTTCTCCCAAAAGGTGTACAGCCGTAGTTCCAGAGCACTAGTAATGAAGCGGGGTCGTCCACAAACCTCTCTCGTCCTCGTGTTCTGCACATTTCCTCTCGACCAATGACCACTTTTTATTTTATTCAACTTTTATTTTATTTATTTTTTTTATAACTACGGTGAATCCTTGGTGGTTACCGGGCTCAACGGGAGCCAAGAGCTGGCCGGTTTAGAGGAAATTCGGTTGAGCGAGGGAGACAAACGAGTGCATATATTATTATAGATTGTATCTGTGTGTCATGCAAAAATATTGCATTACACCAGGGCCTAGCAAATTGCAAAAAATATTTAGGCGCCAGCACAATATTTCAGGATCCAAGCGCATGTTTGCTCCATAAATATATTTTATTTTACTTCCGCCATGTTTCATTTCCACGTAGGAAATGAAATCAGAAAATTTTGTGTCACCATTTGACTTCAATTTAGAAATTTACTCTAATTTAGCAACCCCTAAAGGAAGTTGTAGGAGCCAATACCGATTTTCTAGTCGCCATGGTGGTCTGACGCCTGGGATTTGTCTAGCCCTGCATTACATGCCACCAGCTATTTAAAAATTAACCCCCCCCCCCCCATAAAAATGCATGATTGCTTCAAATCAGAACAAACTCGACAAGCATCCGCGGTCATTTCCTCAACACGCATTGAATTTTCTTTTCTTTTACAAATCGGATGTAAATGGGTGCTGTTAGCATATTCTTAATTAAAACAACACATAAACACGGCATTTCAATTAATTAGAGAGTGGATTTTTTTAATTAGTTAGAATGCCCAAAAAATTAAGAGTAAACTATACAGTTTTCCTTTATTTTACTGTAATCTATAGATTAATGGAATCTTGCTTAGTAAAGTTGAATAGTTGTTACCTAGAATTTTATTTACAATTCCGTCAATTCGGTTCGATTGTATAAATCTCTGAACACGTAAAAAATTTTACAAAAAAATGACACAGTGACAAGGAATTAGTGTCCTTAGCAAGATGCAAGTATCATTCCAGGAATTGAGATCCTTAGCGCTGTTTAAAGGTCTATTCATACATATCCGTCACGGCACGTCGCAGCCACGTCTCAGTTGAAAAAGTATTCTTCCTGCTTTTCTACTAACCTTTCCACATTCACACTCATCAGACGCAGTGCAGAATCTGACCCGTCAGTCTGCCGTCATATTTCAGTTCCGTTGCGAGGAAATGTTTGAAATCTCTGACGGCCGCCTGTGGGTATATAATATTCGCCAGATTTCAAGATTTTTCAAGTAAAATGTGACATTTTGATTTCGTGTAACTTTGTTTTGTAATAAATTTCATGAAATAATGAATGCATCTGAAAACCAAGGCATGAGGGACACTGAATAAAATAATAATTTGCGATCAGATAAATTTTACAAATTTCTTTTTTTCGGCAGATAATCCGCTACTTAAGGCTCTTGAGAAATTCTGTTTCCTCGCACTATCAAACCGACGGCTAGTGCGAGAATGAGTTGCGATCAAATAAATTTTTTGGATTTTTTTTTTTTTTCGGCAGATGAGCCACAATTTTAGGCTCTTGCTGAATTCCTGTTTCTCGTCACTAGCAAACAGACGGCTGATGGGGGCGAAGGGTGAAATAACAAATTGTGATCAAATAAATTTTTGTTAATTTCTTTTTTCGGCAGATAAGCTGCAATTTTAGGTTCGAGAGGCCGCAATTCAGACTTGCTATTAGACGATGGCATAGGTGGTCCGATCAAATAAAATTTATTGACAAAACTATTCATCCGTTGCAATTGATATTAGTAATACCCATATTGAGTTCAAATAAAATTATACGTTCATATTAGGTTCACCATACATCATCGAGGAGAATGCAAAAAATTGCGGTCCTAAATACGGGATATCCCTAAATTTCGCCAAAAATTGCAATTTATTGCTTTAAATTTAAATTGCTGAAGGATGTGGATTTAAAGGGTTGTTATACAAGTCGCAGTAAACAAAAATTTATTCAACGAAAAATATATTCAAATGATCTGATGACCATATTTCATTGAGAAAAATACGGTAAACTGGGATCTTTTAAATAATAGTACGTATAATATACGGACATCGTCAACTGTCATCAAATACATTGTCAGAAGTAGGCACAATCACCAATCGTAATTAAAATTTAAAAAAAGAGACAAAACGTTAAACTTGACAAATATGTGATATGAATATTTATAATTTTTGCCATAATTATCAAAATATAATTTATATCATGAAAACACTCTGTATTCACAATTTTACTAAATATTATAAATTCAAATAAACATCGTTGAAAAAAACGGGACAAATTTAAAAAAGTCGAACAACGAGAACTATAGTTCTCGGAAAAAACGGCACACACGGGTAAAAAATTTGCAAAAATTTATTTGATCACCATTTATATCATTTGACCCTTCACCCCCATCGGCGTCGGTTTGCTAGTGCGAGAAAAGAGGATTTCGGCCAGAGCCTTAAATTGCGGCTTATATGCCGAAAAAAAATCGAAAAAAATGTACAGAAATCATAGATGTATAGAAATCAGCTATACAAGTGGGGAATCGGTATATGGGTTTGTCATTGCCAAAATAAAAAGTTTTTAAGAAGGCGAGATGTCTCGTCAAGGCCAGTAAGGATGCTAAAAAAATGTTAATTCTCCCACGCTCGAACCGAGTACCCACGAGATTGTAACACTTCTATTGCTTCTGACTATTAACATGAGAAAATAAGTAATCACATCATCATAGTAAGGAACGTGTGTGTGTTTTGAGTCCCGTTCAAGGAAAAGGTCTTGATAAGAGAGGTTTGCACTGTGATTGTATCGGATCAAAAATGAAGTTTGATTTTGATCTGGTGGTCATAAAGTTTAAGCAAGACTAGGTACACGAACTAGGATCTTTCCGTCAGTCCTGTGGAAATTCAGAATTTAAAGAAATCATTGTTACCGTGATTGCGGGCGGGGGGGGGGGGGAGCTCTAAGGGTGGCTCGGAAACCGAAACTACGTATTCCATCCGACTAAAATGACTAAAATAGATTCCGAAACAACAAAAAATCAAATGCCATTTAATAATCATAAATATCCAATTTCATCAAAAATTTTACTCTTGTATCATTTTATTTTTAACTTTACAAAATAATATTTCAAGAACGATGCGTTTCCGTGTAATTTCCGATTGGTCATATCCTTTCTCGGCAAATAGTTCTGATTGTTGAGAATATGGTTTCCGTACAAAACAGACTAGTCGCGGATTGATGGCCGTTGATTCATTTTTATTACATGTTGTTGTTTTTTTGCTGTTTATAGCCGTAGACAAGTTTAGTTTGTTTCTCAGTTGTTGTGAAAAAAAAGGGTCTTACTGTTTATTTATTTATTTTTTTCTTGGTATACTTTAAAAAAAACAACATCAATTTTTTTTGGTTATTTTCTTCGTCTCTTAATCCCAAAGTCTAAAAATCTGTAGGAGAAGTGCTTCCAGCGTAAACTATGATTTAAGAGCTATTTGTTTTTTTATTATATATATTTTATTTTTTTTATGTGTGTGTGTGTGTTGTGTGTGGTATTATTTCTTGGTTGCTGCTGCTTCGGGGCGAACTTCTAAATCCGTTCTTTCTTCAAAAAGAATTTGTGTGAGTCTCATTGTTATCCTATTGTATGCTGGGCGCCATTGTGTTGCTGATGGTTTATGGGATTGGGCCTAATTGCTTTCCGCGGCAACACGAGCTCTTTGTTCGACCCTCGCTGTGTGTGTGTGTGTGTGTGTGTTGTTGTGTTGGGGGGGAGCTGTGTTATTTTATTTTATTTTTGATTATTTTATTTCTTGATATATATTGTTGTTATTATTATTATTATTATATATTTTTTATTATTGTTATTACTTCGTGTTGTATTTTAGTGTGTTGTTTCGTTGCTACCCCTTTCAGTTGCTTTTTATCGTTGACCCCTCCCTTACTCGGCGCTCGTTAAGAAGTGACAGAAATTATTAATGCGTTAATCGTTGTTTGAGAACTTGGTGTTAATTGTGTGGGGAAGCAGGTGTTTGCGTGTTTATGGTC
Source organism: Pholcus phalangioides (assembly GCF_987345545.1). Taxonomy (NCBI): domain Eukaryota; kingdom Metazoa; phylum Arthropoda; class Arachnida; order Araneae; family Pholcidae; genus Pholcus; species Pholcus phalangioides. The sequence goes on along the minus strand of NW_028301625.1, from coordinate 12,837,787 downwards.
TTTCGATGGTTCTTTTGTTTTTTAGTTCGTCTTGTCTTAGTCCTTCATGCCTTAAGTTTTTTTTTTCTTTCTTTTTTTGAGGAATACAAAGTTCTGTAATCCGTGAAATATATCAGTTTGGACAGTTTAGAACGGGTATGATTCTAGTTTTTTGAGTCGTAAGCACCGTCATTGCCCATCAACAGAAGATAAAAAGAAGGGTAATGAAGAGCACCCATATGACAACTTCTATTTGATCATGCAAATATGAGCAAATAAAACTCAGCGTAAAGCTTATTTTTTGACTTCAGGAGCCGATAAGAGTATGAAATCAGTCATAAGTATTTAGCACTTTTGGGTGTTTCGGCCAGGGCTGCGGTGCTCAAGAGCAACACGTCGCAGATTAATGGAAGTGTATCACCTCCACATGTTTAGAGATACTTAATCCGACAAAATAGGACCGGTTCGTAAGACAATTAAAATTAGCAATGTAACCTTACTTTCCTCTTGATGATAGTAAGTTTATAAAAAGTAATGGTTCAAGAGATGGCTCAAGACAGTGGTTTCAAAGTGTGTCACTGTGGTGGTCAAGTGGTCATGGTGACGAATTCGCATCGGCAGGACCCGGGTTCAAGCCCCACTGTCGTCACAGCGGTGGTCGGCTGAAGTTGGTTTTCTGTAGTTAACAACTTCGAAGTACGAATGCGAGCCGATCTCTTCGTTAAAAGTCTCGCCACGAAGAGCAACAGCCCTACAACACTACAATTGCTCATCATTACACTTTACGAACAATTTAAAATATAAATGACAGCAGTAATTCACGCACACCATATATTCATTCAGACTGTTAGGTACACACACTCACAATTCCGGCACAACTCAATCGGTAGTAAATTGCTCATGGCGATAGACCGCCGAAGTATATCAAGGGTCGTGTCACCGAGCAAAGCATATTCACGTGAACTTATTCAGTGATAAGCTTTTTGTTTTTATTCTTGAATTGCTGAATTTACGTATACTTTACGGGGCACCAAGGGTTATCTTAACACACGTGTCACACCCGGGCGCAGATCGAAGTCCTTAGTTGCTTAAGGGTTTCCATGATAAGATTTGGCACAATGATGTATGATAATAAATATTTTAATTAAGAGGTGGTGCCTATAAGCCCTAGTTCATTTTGCCGTGGAGCTATGATGCTGTTGAGACGGCAGTAGGGACGTACTTTTTTTTGGATAAATATTCAAAAATTTGTTTGAATTCCTTTGAAAAGTCTCAATATCATCAGGAGTTCCACGGAACAGCCTTATATAAAGGTTCCGCGAGAAGTTTTACGTTGGAAACCTCTGGGCCAAATTTGCACAGTGGACAGGCTAGAAGTGATTTCGTTACAGTTTTAAAAGACAACGATCGAAGTGAGTCGGTAAATGGTTCGGGGAAACAATTGCTGTTTTTTTTTTTTTTTTTTTTTTTTTTACCGTAAGGTTTAAGGGAAATGCGAGGGGACTGGCTCGAGTTCCGAAGAGACCGATTCCTGTGTAGATTGAGGACTGCCTAGATGGAGCATTCGACAAAGAACAACAACAAACGAGAATAAGAATAAGAACACAAGGATGAGGAGGAGGTTGGTCTTTCTCTCTCTATCTCCAGTAGACGGCGTACTAACTGCGTTCAGAATTATTCTTTGGCCATTTGAGCTGGAATGCAATCGCTTCTGTTTAATCCAGCTTTTTCCCAAATTGAATTTTTTGGCTAATTTGCTTGAAACTGCGCTTGCACTTGAAAATAGGACGCTTTCAAATCAAAGAAGTAAAAATCTCGGGAATTGAATGGAAGGAAGTAATTTAATTAAACGGGGGGAATATACGGAAAAAGAGCAAGTAAGAGAGAGAGAGAGAGAGAGAGGGTGAAGTAGTTTTGAGAGGGGCTGTGTGGGAAGAAATACGAAAGTGGATTTTCTTGAAGAAAATCTTAGGAAAGAGAGGAAATTGCCGAACGAGAACCTGGAAATTTCGTTCATCGGTTGTTTTCTTGAAATGGCGTTTCGCTGTATTGTTTGCTCATTCGCTCGAGTTTTCGAATTTCCACGCTCATTTTTTTTTGTTCTAGTTCTCTCCGTTGTTTTAAATGAATTCGAAAACTCTGTAATCAGTATGAGAGAAACTACTGTATAAATATATAAATATCTAGAATATAATTTTTCTTTAATGAACAGCTAATTTCTTGATTGATAGAGCTTTGGAATTTTAGCCACCTGGTGTGTTTTTTTTTTTTTCTGTCTTGCATTTTCTTGATAGTTTTTGTATCATGGGAAGTATATGGTTCGCTGCCTTGTTACACCCGTTTCTAAAAACATTGAATTTATTTCATTCTTCACCACCCCGCGGAAACAATGAACTTGTTAATTTTAGTTAAAATTCGATTTTTTCTCGTTCAGTTACTTCCAAAAATTAAAAATATACAAGAAGCGTTTTTAAAAGTATTGGTTATAAAAAAGAGCATATGAGAGAGGAAACAAAAATGTATTAATGGTTTTAAATTTATGAGTACTTTCGTTATTTTTCTACCCAATAACAATCTTTTCCATTATTTTTCAGCCGTATAACAAAGTTTATTTTTCTAACCTTCTGTACGTTTCACAACCTTCTGAAACTAACGTTTCTTATATACTCTGTGATTAACTCTTTTAGTAGTAAATTACAGCGTAAGTATTTAATAATACGCCGTAATTTTCAAAGTATTTCACGGTAGAACTTTTACTTGAATGTTGCTTCAAGCTCCATGAAATTCAATAGACACTTTTACCCCCTAACTGCCTATGTGCCTAAAGAATCACGCATGTATAACTTAAACTTACACACAATCCAGAGACTACAGCCAAATGGCCTTTGTAATTTTATAATCAAATTTTTAACCCTTTATTTGGCAATGTTGCTTTCAAGCATGGGAAGTATATGGTTTACTTTCAAGCAACATGGTTTTCTTTTATTTTCAAGTAAACGCAGTGTACATTTTGTGCTCGTTTCGGCATTGATGCTGCTAAGCAACTCCTAAACAATCAATTTTTTATTTGTGAGCTGTTCATAAAGCTTTTATAATTATCAGCATAATGGCTCAAAAGTACACGTCTCCTATTTTTTGACAAGCCAAACAAGAACGATTTCTAACCCTTGCATTTTGGAGGGAAATATGCGTAGAAGATACATATATTGCTGTGCATTGTTCAACAATGATAGAAAAATAAGTTGGAAAACATTGGCGGACAATAAATGAGACATTTTTATGCAACTAAAATCTATGTAAATCATATACATACAGTGTGTCCCCTGGAGTGTAAAACATCCCATATTTTTTTTAATGCTATTACCTGACAATATTTTTTGTTGTTGTTGTCAGGTAATGGCATTCAGGGTACCCCTCATTTGCTGAATATAACCCCTCAAAGTTTTTCTCCTCTAGATATTTTGATGCTTGTCATTAAAAGGTTTAAATATCAATTGTTACATCTCATTTTATCTTTAATCTTCTAGCACTGTTCATAATTTTATTTTGCTTCAATATACTGTGAATATAATGTAAGTTTCGTAAACCTCACGTAAATTGAAGAATCCAGTAGGGAAACATTAAAAACCGCACGCGCCCCGGAAAGGTATTTCAATACTAACGTAAGCACGGATACGATTTTAAACAATGTATGTGTATGTTGTAGGTAAATAATAAACAAAAATACTAATTCTCTCGCTTAATTTTTTTGTTGTTTGTGCGTTTGCCGCGCAATTTGGGATGGGCTTTTGCACGCAACATCAAGAACTCTGCTTAATGTGAGAGAGAGATCCTCTCTCTCTCTTTCATATTCACTCTCCACCACCTTTTTGGGAGAAAGCTTTTAAAAACCGAAACTAAAAGGAAAAAAAATTGGTTTTTGCCGCCCTTTTGCATTCCGTATTCAAGGCATGGTGATAGAGTAAAAGCAAGGGAGATGGAGGATTCTCAGCTGTATTCTATTCTATCTCTGTGCTGGAACATCCGCTCCCCACTATAACTGAATAAAGCTACAACAACCCATCTCTTTTTCTTTTGGAGCGTGTTCCTTCGGGAGTATTATGGTAAGCATGTGTGTAATATTGCGAGAAAATTAGACGTGTAAATCACTCTGCACACTTTTCGTCGCTCTCTCTCTCCTTTGCTCTCTACTAAAGTAAAGGAGATCCTGTCTCTATAACCAAGAGCCATATATACACAAACACACGCGTGGACCGTCTGCCCTATTGTTTCGATGCCGTATAGTTAATTGCGATCACACGTTTAAATGCAAACGGTTTTAGCGAATGTAAAACATGTTGTTTCTTATGAAGAGGGTGGGGGGGGGTTATGTGTATGATACTAGCAAGAACCAAGGATGATGATGTTGGTTGGTTTTCGGTGGTGTATGGATGGCAATGGAGGGTTGGATGCGTCTTTTTGGTTTTTAGTGTTTTCGCTTTCCGCTAAATGTCTCTCTTATGACTCATAAAAGCGCTAAATGGAAATTTTTCCCTTATTTTGCCGTGCGTACCGGAATGGTTGTAATTGTGTTCCGTTGTGAATTTTTAACGCGATTTATTCCTCTTTTCCCCTCCCGTGGACGCTTTTAGTGGTTCTCGTGGATGCGAAAAATTTTTGCCCCGGCGCGGAAAACAAGTGTTTGTATGGTATGTTCATGTGTGGCAAGAGAGTGGTGTGTGTGTGTAGTACGGAACAAAACAACACAATGCGAGACGAGAGCAAAATTGCGGCGAAATTAATAACCAGGGGCTTACCCTGTAAACGGTGCTAAAAGAACAAGGAGAATAAGAACAAGAAGAAAAGTTTGCTGTCCCTCCTCACTCTTACGAGAAAAGCAAAATAAAATACTTTCCGAGCGTAATACCTACCATACCCCTCACACGTTAACCCTTTCCAGAGTGTGTGTTCGTTTTCGTGTACCGTAAGTACCGTATGCGTTCACTGCTTTCTCCTCCCTTCAACGCGAAAATATAAAGTACCGCTAATATTTACACTCCCGCCGTTTTTCGCACATCCATGTAGAGTTATTTGAATGGGAAAACGGTGTAATAATTCATAAAACACGCGCGAATGGTTCTCCGAAACTTTGTCGGTTATCTCCGTGAGAAAAATGAGTATCATCTTTCGCGTCTGTATTCGTACACAAAACATCGGATCATCTTTTTTATTCGAAAAAATCACGTTCACTTAATGCACAATGTTTTTTCCTTCTAAAATATCCGTATCACGCAAATTTGAAGATATCTGATTACCCGTGTCTTAACTCATTCGATTGAATTGAATTTGTTGGATAAAAGTATTATAGTATCCGTCAGTAATAAAATCAGCCGGTTTGTAAAATCGAATTGTCAAGAATGGATTCAAATGTAAAATTCCTGCTTAATGAAATCTACTTCGCTGGTTTTGAGTAGATTACCACACAGTTTCTTAGACGAAACTTGATGTTGTAAACTATTTAGTATTCGGTATCTGTGTGGACTACGGTTTGCTCAATTTTATACATTTGGAGAAGATGAACTGTCTCTTGCGTCTTGTAATATGTTTATGTTAACGGTAATTAAAATTATCTACTAATGTTAGCGGAAACTTCGCATATTTTGAGACAAACGAACATTATAGTAGTGCTTTCGATTAACACTCAATCCGTGTACCCCTTGCTCGAACACTCAGGGTAACCCGACTCTATGTCATAGGCACTTGCTAAATTTCCATTCTAACTTCTGTTGTTATTTAAAAAACTTCTCAGTATCCTTTGCGGACAGCAGGCTTCAACGGCTCACCCTCTGAAATTTATTACATTAAAGCAAATAGAAGGCAACGAGGATCACTACTTAAATTTTTAAATAAATTTTGAAATTTTTTTTCCCTCAAATGAAACACAAGCCAATGTTTGAAGAAAATTTACGTAAATCGCTCAGAGAGACTAACATGTGATATTTTAATATTGTGGCAAGGGTACTCAACGTTTTGAGAATCCGGGGCATTTTATTGGTTTGAAACGTCTCGCGGGTTGATTCAGACCGGAAATGTGCTGCGGTCCAGGTGAAGATGTGCCACGAGCCACTTACGCGTTCTGGAAACGTGCTGCGGGTTAGCTTAAGTGATCTGGAAATGTGCGACAGGCAACTTGAGTGGTTTGATGATTGGTCGCAGGTCACAATCTAATAAAATGTTTCGTGATTTCCAGTTTCTCCTATAAATTTTTATATAGCAACATCAAAAATTTGAAAACGGAAAACCAGGATCATCTTTTTACGTGGGAGATCTCCACGTTGGAATTTAATACCATTCCAACAACAGGCCCGTTAGCATCCACAGTGTAAGTTGACAATGTTGGATAAGCACTGTTTTTAATCAAACAATACTTATATATGACTAGTACTTCAATACGACTAATTATTCAGTTAATTTTTGCAAATGCTGTTTGAGATTGGGGGTTGCAATAGACGACTCCAAGGGTCACGGGTTGGACATTATCGTATATGTTTAAAATTTTAATAAGCCATTTATACAAAAATCAGTCGTTTAATAAGATCAAAACCATCGGGATGAAATTGATTTCAATAAGGGGACATTGTATCGAAATAAAAAGCCAATAACCCTATCGTTAAAAACGAGTGAAAAAAAAAAGGAGTCGAAGATGGGATATTTTTATTTTGTTGCCGCGAGATGTTATTCATTGAAGAATAATTCGTGGACGTTTAGAATAATCGCGTATCTAATAACTGAAACGAAGCAAGAGAAAAGGTGATGGTTGGTGGGAAGTGCTGTTCCACTCCAATGAAATGAATGGCGCCTGTCAGAGAACAAGGTGAGGCTCTTTTTGTTTCCTCTGGTCTTCGGAGGAAAAGGGTAGGTTCGAAACAAGAAGATAGAAAACTTATCCTTTTTCTTATTTTTTTTCCCCCTACCTTATATTTTTGTTCTTCCGACCGGGTCTCTCTCTTTTTTGCCCTTTGCCACCCTGTTCAGACAGACACAGAAATAAAAAAAAAAAGCAGCGAGCAACACTACCTTCCATCCCAGTTCCCATTTGATGAAATAAATTCGATGGCTCCTGGACAAGGCTCTTGGCTATCCTTCAGGTGTAGGAAGATGGAAACAGGACACGGGGAAATAATCTAAAGGTGGAGGATGGTTGGTTGAGAGAAAAGGAATGACTTGCAAGAAACTGAGAGGGTAGGTGCCAGCAAAAAAAAAAAAAAAATATATATATATATATATAACGCTACATATACTACATACTACGTATATATACTGTAGTGTGAAGGAAGCCTGCCTCTGCCACGTACTCGTTGCACATTTTCCCCCCAAATCTCTTGTTTTCTATCCAAAAAAAAAAGTGAAAGAATGTGTGTGAAGGAAGCTTCTCTGCCGTACACGGCCCTACTCAGTCACCCTCGCTCTCTTTTCATCCTAAAGGTTCGTTCTACTGAACCGTGTCGCCGGTAGTTGAAAAGCATACATCTCTGGCAAAACAATTCTACTTTCGAGTCGGGGAAAAAAAAAAGGAGGATATAAGAAAAACAACTTGAAATAATAATAATAATAATAATAATAAAAATATATAAAGGATAAGAAACTAAAAAAAAAAATAATAAATAAAAAACAACTAAAAATGGAAGAACAATTTTAAAACTGGGGAGCAAATCGAGCTCGTTTCAAAGTGAGACTAAAGGTTGTTATGAGGAGTCTTCAGGTCCACTAGGAACACCTTACGTTTATTCCTGCGCTTTTTCTTATTTCTTCTCTTGACTGTTGTTATTGTTGTTTCTCTGTTCTGTTTTTTTTTTTTTTTTTTTTCGCGATTCAGTTTCTTGTTGTTTTTGTATCTCTTCCGTTCCATCCTAGTAATTTACACTTGGTCATCCGTATAGCAGTCGGCCAAAAACACTGGTATTCGACATGTTGTAGTTGTGTGTGTGTGTGTGTGTGAGAGAGAGTGTGTGTTGTATATCGCACTGTTGGAGCGAATCGACAATGCTACGACGTAACCTTTTTTTTATTGTTTTTTTTTTTTCCTATTGTTGTTATTTTATAGGAAACTACAAAAAAAAAAGGGTTCTACGTGAAGCGTAAATGTGTACTGGGAGGGAAAAAAAATTATGTCTATGGATTATAATCATGGTTGTTATACGATAATAATTGTTTTGGCCTTAACAGAATTGTTATGGTTATCGGAATTTCGTGTGATTTTTTTTTTTTTTCGAATGCGTTTGACGCTCGTTATACGACTATACGTTATCGGCACCGGTGTGATAAGTCCGAATTTTTCTACTATTCGCTCTATGTTAGTTTGCGTCCAATATAACGACCTACAATGACCATTCAATCTGTCCGACTCGCCTGTTTTGAAAAGAAATCCTAAATCCGTGTTTTTCGTTTGTCAAAATTGTGTTTGGCCTTGGCTCTTGATATCAAATAATTGATTATTAACCCTCTGTGACCCTGTGTATATTTGAATATGCATGTTAAATACATGATGGGGGAAAAAAACTCATAATGCCAATTTGTTTTCTCAATTTTTTTAGTATTTTAGAAAGCATGTCTTTTTTGTCATTTCAGTACAAACTGCAGCAATATAATTACAATGTTTTTTTATTTTTTTTTAACCTATAAAGAGTTGAATCCTTGTCAATGGCATTTTTTGAGAGCTGCTGAAATTTTACGTGTTCATAGATTTATGAAATCACCCTAATTGAGGAAATCAGAAATAAAATTTACGGAAACACGTATTCAATTTTGCTAAGCAAGATTTTACCATTTACAGATAACAGCCAAAAATGAACGAAAACTGTATATTTCACCCTTAATTAACCATTTTAGCTAATCAAAAAATTCACTTCAGTTAACTAATTTGCTGGGTTGATGTATTGTTTCAATAAAAAATATGCTAACTGCACCAATTTAAATCTGTTTTTGTGAAAAAAAAATTCAATACTTTTTGTGGGGGGGGGGGGTTAACCTGATGCATTTTCATTGCTACTCTAGCAAATTCATAGCAACATTTTTTATTCCGTCCAAATATGAATTCTCAATATAACAATCTCCTAATGTAACGTCCGTTTTCCGTGGCACTATGGGGTTCTTATAACGAACGTCGACTGTATTTCATTATCCGTAATTTTTTAATTAGACATTAAAAATCATATCACAGATCCTAATCGTCCGATTTAAATTTTCAAACAGACTATCCTATAAACAAATGGATATTTAAATTACCGTCGAATAATGACGATAAGATGACGACTTAGATATTTTTACGTACATTTTTTTAAATGATACCATTAAATAAGAATTGATATTATCTGATTACGTCCGACACACAAATAATCATTTTTGAACGAGATTAAAATAATGAAAGTCTCGCAGTTCTTAACTCACCCATCACTAAAGATATAAAAATATCTTTGAAATCATCGACCCACAACATTATTATTATTATTACGGTTATTATTTAAGATATAGCTATAAATCTTGATATTTATTTATTTTTATGGTTTTTTTTTCTCTCTCCCCCATCATTGCTTTGGTGGCAATGTAATTTAATTTAATTCATTCCATTTAGTGCTCATCCACCGACAGCTTTACAAACTACAAAACAACAGCCACTTTCATCCATTCTTTCATTATTATTATTATTATATATAATTCTCTTTTTTTTTTCTTCTTTAATCTTTTTCCAAGAGAGAGAGAGAGAGGCCCTTTAGTAAATTATCTTTCCTTATCGCCATCTTTGCCTATTAAGGCCCAAATACTTCTCTTGACAAAAATCTTAGGCTTTCTAGCTGACAAGCGAAGAAAAATTATTCCACTACTCAGATGGGAGATGGTAAAAGAAGATGGAGAGGATGAACTTCACAAGGCCCAACCTCTTATTATTATTTTTTTATATATTTCTTATAAGTTTTTTTTTTTTATCTTTCCTAACTCAACCAAAGAATATTATTCTGCCTTATCAAGAGAATATTTTTTTTTTTTGATTTTTCTTACCTTATTTTTTCTTTACTTTCACGGTCAAATGAGAAGTCAAATGAAAATTAATTCCCTCCAAAGTCTCTCTTTTTTTAAGAAAAAATATAAATAAAACAGTGTTTAATTGCATTACTAGGTTGACAAGCTTTCTAAAACACATGGTTTGTGGCATAATCCAAAAGCGGCCATCATCTTTTAAGTTGCCCGCTCTTTGCAAATTTATATTTATTTATTTTACTTTTTTTTTTTGTTTTCTCAACTTCATCTGATGTTACCTCACAGTTTATTTAGGTATATATAATATTTATTTATATTTTTTTTTAGCTTCCCGTTATCGTTTTTTTTTTTTTGTTTTTAAAAAAAATTTTTTTTTTAGCCCTCTTTATTTGCCTTGAAAAAATAAATTTTTCCCTCGTTCGTCTCTTTTTCTATGCTGTTCCCGATTTTATTTTATTTTTTTTCTTCTGCTCCTGACTTTTCTATCTTAATTTGTGGCTTTTCTAATTGAATAATGGCTGCCTTTTACGAGTTGGGCTGAAAAACGTAAACCTTTGATGACAAATGAATTTTTTTTTTTTTGGTTTTTTTTTTCTTTCATGGTGAAAATGCTTGTATTTTTTTTTTTTTTTTTTTGGTAATAAAGGAGAAAAATGGACGGCAAAATAATAATAATAATAATAATAAAATACGTCGGGTTTTACTGAATAGAAGAGAACGCGTTATTTATTTTATTTTGTTATTCTGTGATTCGAGACTAAAAATGGCGGATCGTTCGAATCACGTCCGTGGCAGTAGCTTTTCATTTTCGGTGTTAATTCGTGTTTAATAGCCGGGAATTAAAATGCCACGATAATTTGGTTATTAATCGTTTCCACTTCACATGTGTTAGCTCGTTTGGATTTATGGTTTTTGCTTTAGTGTTGTTCCGCCGCTATAGATTTTGCCTTTATGGGGTTTTTAGAGAGCGCCTTTTTATTGCCTACTTTTATTTTATTTATTTATTATTTTTTTTTTTTTTGTTCCTACCTGTCACCTCTGCCTTCCTCTATAAACTACCTTTAGTTTTTCTCTCCTCTCCGTGAGCCCATTTAACTGCAAATAAATGTTTACTGACTTCAACGCGGTATTAATTTCAAATGGTAACTAAATCGTTGTGGTGATGATGATGGTGGGGAAAATGTTATATGTAAATTTTTTTAAATGCTGATTACGGTCGTTTTCAGTTTTTGAGATGAAAAACGACTTTTGTTTATTCTTATTTTCTTTTTCTTTTTTTTTTTTGAATATATAATTATTCATTCGTTGCCTGGAATGCTTTGATGGTGAATTTTGTGTTTAAGGATGTATGGTTTGAGTGACCAATATCTGAACGTGAAAATATGGGAGATTGATTGCGTTGTGCTAAATTTTTTGGGGTAAAAAAATTTGGGAAGTGAATGTATTTTGAATTTTTTTTTTAATTTAAAAAATAGTGCAATTTGTCTTCGCCCATTAATTAAAAAGTTATATTTGTCTTAATTTCTCAGCGAGGTTCCTCAACGTTTAAGCGAGAGACATTATTTTATAGCAAGAATATTTCCAGTTTGAAATATTTTTGTGAAAATTAGCGGTTCCTTTACCCTTTAAAAATGGCATTACAGATTACAGAAATCACCGAACCCCTGTAAAATTTCACATCTTTTTTTAATCGGCTTTCTTCCGATTTTCAGCACGTGCAAAGTGGGAGGGAAAATATGTTCCGTTGAGAAATCGGTTTTACAAAATATCTGGACCTGTCGTGTTGTTAAAATAAAAGGCTTTTAAGAAGGTGAGGTATCTTGTCAATGCCACTGAGAGAGTTAATCCTTGAAATACAGCTTTTATTTCAAGGATTCCCTAGAATGTAAATATTACTCCAAGCATAAAGTGGTCGAGAAACGCTGCTATAAATGGTGTTGGCTGTCCTACCAACTTGCTAAGTGAAGTTCAGCATGATATGGGAAAAATATTTCACAACTAGATGAAGAATAGCTTTTTATTTATATGGTGAGAGGCATCACATAGTTGAGATTTAAAGGAAAAAATGTTGGTTTCTGAAGTATCTTTTGAATGTTTCAAGTTACATTCGAAATAGATTTTTTAATGATTTTTTCCAGCTTTCAATACGTATTAATTAACTATGGAAAAGTTATCAGCTCGAAAACAAAAGAAATTGAGCATTCAGGAGTTAATCAGTTAGATGTGTTTTCTATGTTTTGATTATCTTTATCAATGCCGTGTTAGATTCATATAAGGTCACGCGGCTTATAACGACAATTTCAATAGCTGACTTATCTCTCTCTAAGCCAATGATATATATTTTCCGAGAATTTTCACCAAAAAATGACTACTTTTTTTCCCAACAAGAAACAGTCTCAAGAAGAGAATCCTTCATCTCTCGGAACATTTCAGGGGTTAAAGGAGGGGAGGGGGGGGGGTTATGTGTATGTATGTATGTGTATGGGGGAAGAGGGTTAGGTCGTCGAGTGTACCCGGGACGAGGTAGGAGAGGATGTGTAGGGCCGGGAAAAATACATCCCGGAATCGAATATGAGGGTGGTGGCACGCTACAATGAGCATAATGAAGCCGCCTGCCGGAATTAGTTGTCGGAGCAGCGGCCGGCCAATTTCACGGACCGCTCGCTCCCGATTTCATTTTTGTGCCGTTTCGGGCACAACTGCTGCTGCTTCCACCCGCGCGCCACACCGTGGTGGGTGTGTGTGAGAGTGTGTATGTGTGTCCCCGGTGCAGCCTTGCTCCTGTCTCCTATCGCACAAGCTTTACCACCACCGCTACTACGACTACTACCCTTACAGTCGACAGTATTTCCAGCAGTACTTTGGAATGGATGTATACACATGCTACTGTGTGTAAGATATGACGGGCGAAAATAGAAGGGTACTGGGTGGGAAAAAAGAAGGGGCCGGGACGGTGGGGCCCTTGGAGCGAGGGTTCCTGGTTACATTGTATATGAGTGTGTGTGTGTGAGGTTGGACGAAGGGTGGTTGGTTGGTTGGTTGGTTGGTACCCGTTGGGCGACGTCAGAAACAATGCGAGAAAATTTGGTTTTTGAACCATTAACCAAGCCTTGCGTACATATATTCTAGGCCCCTCGTGTGATTTGTCGGCAATTTGTTGCTGTTCGTTTTGGCTAAGCAGCAGTATTTGCGCCGGAGCGGAACAGAGTCTTGTGTGTGTCGACAACAAATACGGAATTATTGGAAAATGTAAAGTGAGGAGAGAAGGTCGGAGCGTCGACAAATTTTTATCAGATTAAAATTTTGTCTTTTTACAGTTTTTTTTATTTTATTTTAAAAAGTAAAAATTTTTCGTGGAATGGGAAATTTTCCTGGATACGCTATTAAATGATAATAATCCTTGTGGATATATTTTTCGTCTCTTGCAATGAAGAATCCGGTTATGATAATTATGGACATTGTGGATATTAACGTGAGACCTGCGGTTTTTATAAACAGTGTCACATTATTGTGATTACTATTTCTGACATTAACTGCGTATAGCTGCTGGAATTGACGCACGTAGAAGGTGGGATGTAAGCATTCTGAAAATGTATCAGTCATTACTGTCGCGTGTTCGACAAGCTATGAGAAATTTGTCTAAAAAACTTAGCGAACCCTGCAGTGTATGGTGCTTTAAAACATATAGATAGTCACTGCACTCATGATAATGAAATTGTTTCGGCAAAAAACGGTTCCAATTTGCAAGTCGGTATCAAAAATGAGCAGTTGCGTACCCTGGTTTATTAAATGAGTTTCATTGTAGACTTGTTGAATGTATGGTTGCTGTAATATCCAAGACTCGCTGGGAGGGTACAAGCTGGTGATTTTGTAGTTTCTTGTCTGAGAAATGTTATTGAGGCATTGTCCGGATTTGCACCATAATGATTATGAATTCATCCTTGCAGATTACGTCCATCAATACATCTTTATTTTCTTGCCTGAGGAGCATGGAATTTTCAAGAACAATAATACAACACCCATTTTTCCACGAAATGTCTGAAAAACCATCTCGATCCCCATGTACTCTATAGATCTTCAGCCATGTATTTTCCAGTAGCCTATTGAATGCACTGCAGTCTTCATGACTCTAGAATAATTTAATAACCTCTCTCTCTTCCAGCTTATCATAATACTCGCAGAGAGTCTTCCTGCAGACAATGCTTCACAAAATTATTTTTCTTTATATGAGCTGGGGATCGATATGACTCGACTATGTATTATATGAGGGAAGCTGAAACCAAGCAACTGCTACACGCGTTAGTTTGAATTAGCCAAAATATCATGCTCACTTATTCTATAACGCTGACTGATTAGAATTTGTAGTAATATTCTTCAGTGGCTTGATGGAAAACTCACTCAACCGTGGGAGTTTGTGATATCGATGGCTTCGACGCATGAAGGATGGAGGAAAATTGGTTCCATCAAGACCGACCCCATTGACGTTGATACATATAATGAATAGTAATTTTCAATGATTTAAAACTAGAGGGCTTGACTGATCTAGAGTTGATGAGTTGAAGGTAAACAATATTTCGTGCGCGCGTGTGGTTGGCAATGGACTGGTGTGTGTATGTGCAGTTCATGGATCGGCGATATATATCCGAAACGCGTTATATACCACATGGTGCGTGGGGGTTTTTTGGATGGGAAAAAAGAAGGATTCGATTGCCGATCTGTCATTCATTTACTGCATCGGATGGGCGATAGATACACCTTGAGGTTATTTTCTCGAGATTCCTCTCCGTTCGCCCTCCAGGCTCTGCATCCATATTTTTCCCAGGAAAATTCTGCCACCCGAATACACCATTAGCGAGCCTCTGATCAATGACGCATTCTTTTCCTGGCGGACCTCACACTGTTAGCGTTTTCGAATGTGGCAGACAGATACAAATTAGGTAGACATAAATAAAAAGGTTTCTAGCCACGATGGTAATTTTTTACACCCCGAGACCAAATTTTAGTGGCATCTGATGCTCTTCTTTTTCGCAGATGCTCTAGCCTCTCTCTCTTTCGCGCTTACTCCTTCTGTAGTTTCTTAAGAAAACACCAGAAAGCACCTATATGTATGTATGAAAGTAGGGATGGAGAAGTAGTAGATTAGGTAGGTAAGTAAGGGTGTGTGCATACTCAGTCGCAGAGTATCGAACGAATTATCGAATAGATTGCGCGGTGTTTATTTATAATAAGTATCGAAAACCTGCTGTTCTTGGTATCCCTCGTGAGCGGGAAACTTATCCAACCTGTCCGTGATTTAGCGAAGCATCTCCTCACTTTATTTATTTATTACTATTATGGCCGCCGTAGTCGGGCGTTATTCATCTACCTGTCGTTCAGCCGTTAAATTTCATCTTCGGGTGGTCCTGTCTTCAACTAGAATTACTGTAATGTGATTTTCTTTGGGAAATGTCTCCCACATATCCTGTCTTTTCATTCTCTCCACACCGTTCAATATTCTATCATAATGTGAAAGATTATCTCTCGAAGGTGATAATTTTTTTTTTTTTGGCTCCCACCTGATACGTGAATAAGCCAGTGCATTTTTGATAATTATTGATACATAAATGGTTTCTTATTGAATATATTGTGAAAGAAATGATGCCTCAAACACGTTGAGCTGATCATAATAATACAGCGGAATTTCTGTTGAACGGCCGTTTTTCACCGGATATTTGCCTGCATCAGCCTCTAAATATTTTGTTCTCTAATCCAGTGTTTCTCAAAGTGTGCGTCGCGGCTCCTAGAGACGTCGCGACGAGCTGGAGATATTGATTTGTGTCTCTTTATGCTTTGAAGTGGTTCTTTTATATGAAGGTGATATCTACCAAACTATTCTGGGGAGCCGCAGACGAATCATGAATTAGGCAAGAGAGTCGTGGGTTCCAAATTTTGAGAACCACTGCTCTAGGCTCACTTAATATTGCAAAATATTATTATGTGACTAAAATGTGTTTCTACAGCCAGTCGTTACTGCAGGTATTCCCGAAACTCTTGCTTTCGCTGCGTTTTTTTCACTGTACTCCGGCGACACCCTAAAAGTGTGTGAAACACGTAGTTGAGAGGTATAACCCTGTTTTTATTGTACTTTTTCTGAGACTAAGAGAAGTTATACTGCAGTTAAATTGAAATTCATTCATTTTTCCAATATCATTTGGCATAGACCTAAACAATAGAATGCTGTGAAGAAGTTTGACATAGTGATAATTGACATAACGGATAAAATCAGAAATCGTAAGACTGTAGATAACATTGGTCTGAAGGTTGTTCGAGTAGATTATTGTTCGAGAAAAGCAACTATTAAAACACATCCTGTAGATTACATATATAAATTTTTGTCTATTGGAAAATTCTAAAAATGATTAGGTCTATTTTAAATCTCAATGTAAGTTTTAATTATATAAGGTAGCTATTAGGCATTCATTGATTTTAAAAAATAAGCTAAGGTATATTCTTTTTTTTTTTTTTTTTTGTGATAGGCAACGTGTCCGTCCAATATCAAACAGTATAACCAGATGTGATTGAAGGAAAAGAGTTCCCATGTTAAAAAGAACATGTTTATTTGAACATTTTTCCTACTTGCTACTATCCGGATTCATTTCGAGAAGATATACGAGTTCCTCTCGATCATTACTATTGTGTCAGTGGAAGAGGATAGAGAGTGTATAGGAGAGCATACACACACATAGAAGAAGGTTAAACAGTAGTAAAGCTCACATTATCTTTCCTGTGCTTAGGGGTGCAAGATAATCTTGTCCTTTTACAGCATGAAATTTATGGCTGGTTCTCAACCGCCAACGACATTGTAGCCTGAAATGGAGAAAAAGAAGGGAACTTGCCAGCAAAGAGAGTGAAAAAAAAATTTAAGTAAAAAATAGAAAAATAAAATAAGAGAGAGAGAAAATGAAAGAGAAGCAGAAAGAGAGGAAAGAGAGAGAGAGCAGCCGGGAGTCCCATTTAAATTTTACACTGCCATGATCTCAAATTGCACTTGGAACCTAATAGGGTCTGGGGCGTTCGCTCTTTCGATGTTTGCGAAAATTCCATCATACAGTTCATTAATTTCTCATTCCCATGCAAATGAAGACAGGTCTTGTAATGACATTTTACGGGCGAACCAGTCTTGGGATAAGAAGAACTCTGGGGCCCCACTTTTCCTCTCCCCCATTCCCTCATCATCATCATCATCCACGTCCAACCAAACCTCTCACTGTGTCTCACTCCCTATGTTCCAAACTATACATATTCTTTTATTATTTTTGTGTTACTCGTTAAAAAGGCTTTTGCCCGAGAGCGAATGTATTATTCTTTTGTTTTGTTTTGCCGCGAGAATGTGCTTTTTCGTTGGCGTTGTGTTGTGTTGTTTCACGAGTGTTAAGGACGCTGTAAGACATCCCTTTTTATTTATCAAAGCTTTATTTTTTTGCTTTTTTCGGTGACGATTCGGTTCTTCGTGGAGCTAGCTGGCTGCTTGATGGTTTTTGTAATACTGGTGGTGCTTATGGGAGATTCGACTGTTATATGGATGTTCGAAAGGGGTTGTATACAAGAATGGTTTATTCGAGTCGAGATCTATCCACTTGTTTAGTTTTGCGGAAAATAATTATAAATTTATTTTTCAAATTAAGTTTGACGGAGCATCTTATGATCACGAGTTTCTGGACACCTCATGGGATTTTGTGGATCTGATCAAGTAAATATGTCGCTGTTTCTTCTGGTGTGAAGTTGGCATTTTGATCAAGCGTCTTATTGTGATATTTCATGGACAACTCTGTTCTATCAACACTGTGATAGCAATCTGGTATGGGGGGGGGGGCTGTTTCAACATGATTGGACGATCGCTTGTGTCTTATATAGATGGTTTCTCGAAATGGGTGTTTGGGATTCAACTGGCCTGATTAGAGCCTTGATCTAAATTCCATTATACACTTTTGGGATAAACTGGAACGTTCGTTGCGGTCCAGGCTACAAAATCTCAGCTCTTTCTATCTAGTTTCAGCTCTTTTTCTCTCGTTTCAGCTCTTTCTGTTTAGTCTCCCTCGGAAAAGCTCTAGTTTTTTCGGAAAAATATCTGATCCAAACATTCGAAAAAGTAGTGGATGGCTCTTTGAAAGAATAGCAGATCTCAGCTATGATTACAATAAAAAGTGTTCCCACCCGTTATCAATTTCTGTTGTATAAGGACGGCAACTTGAGACATCGTGATATTCGGATACCCGTAATCAATGCATATCACAACTGGCATTGATTGTCCATGAATTGCCAAAATTTGATAAATGCTCAAGAAAGAGAAGTTTGTGACTTAGACGTTGTGTCCCCGAAATGCCAATGATATTCTTATATTTATCAAATATAGCTCGCAAACCACCTGTGTTTGGCGTGACAATATGTAGTGATCTTGTAAAGTCATCGAGAGTGTTTCGAAGTATTCGACGGAAATAGCATCGAATAATGATAATAATAATAATCGTTGGAATTAAAACTTAACGTCACTAGATTACAATCTGAAACGTGGATATTCGCAATAAACAGCCAATGTCTAATGAAGATTGAAAATTTCTCCTTGGACCGAAAACCACGACGTACAAAGAGTAATGCCATCTCTCGAGCTTATTCCCATTAGCTAATTTAGTCAACAAACCTTTGCACTTAGTCTTTGCCGAATTGTGTGGCTCTCGGGCCTTGGCCGAGCGTATTGTTTGGGCGAATAATGCGCGCTCCCAGTATAATGTTGTAAAATCGAAAGAGAGGGAAGGGTCATACATCCCCCTTCCATCTACCCGTTAGGATGAAATCGCGAATGGGAAAGAGGTGCTCTACTCTCGAGTGAGGAGTGGAATTTACTTGAAATCACGAGATTGATCTTGATGCGATTTGACTAGTTTCACGTATGTTCGAATGCATTGTTGCACCGAGTGAGAGAGAGAGAAGAGCATTCATTGCTTAAACGCGAATAGCCAGAGCGGTCGGTGGTGGCCGAAGGTTTGCTTCTGGCATCATCCTTTGGAGAGAATTTGCACGGGGCGTTTGAGAGCCTACGGAAAACGCTTTCCATCTGCTGCTCACTCGATCTACATCGACATCATCTCTAGCTCGTTTCGTGTAGCTGCAACATTTTCGTGGGTGGCGGTGGTAGTAGTAGTAGTAGCAGGGCACTCACATTCGCATTAGGCATTTTGTTTCCGGAATTGCGTCTTACGACCGCGATTAATTGAAAGCAAGTTAGGAGGCCGAGTAGTCTGTAGGATTTGAAATTAATGGAACTTACATCTAGAAAGCATCCCGCGCGAGGAGCTCCACCGAATGTTAAGCGAATGTTCGTTCGCTGGCGGCTCGTTCTCCTCGAATTTTCCTGTTGTTTTGGCCCTTCACTGTTTTGCACTGCGTGTTTACTCGTCTTTTATTAGAATTACGTCTTTCTTAAATTCCATGTTGTCATTTTGAAACGCCCGTCTTCTAATTTCAAACTTCCACCATGTTATCGTTCCATCCACACACGATGAGGGAAGCATTAACTATTCTTTAAAACTTTTATCTATATACAACGCTGTAAAATGAAATTCTGGGAAATGAAGTGTCGAAAGTTGAATCACGTTATAATCTGTAAATAAGCCAGTGGGTTGTGTAAGCTGCATCAAGAAAAATGACCCGAGGAAAAAAAAACCTCGTTTTACCCTTTAATTGGCAAGCATTGAAATATGCCGAGAAAAATTTTTTTGATGATCAAAAAAATCATTACATGACGAAAAAAAAATTATTGTCAATATTTAAAAAAATATGGGAAGTTGCTCTACAGCAGCGTTTTTCAACCTATGATTTGCGGACCACCTCTGGTTTAAAAATTTAATTCCTATCAAAAATGAGAAATTTTCAATTGCATGCAACTAATATTAATGATATTTACAAGAATTCACAAATGAAAAACTCGTCCCATAATTTTGTGAGGGAGCTGAGACCCCCAATAATTTCTGAAAAAA
The DNA here is from genome assembly GCF_987345545.1 of Pholcus phalangioides. Classification (NCBI taxonomy): domain Eukaryota; kingdom Metazoa; phylum Arthropoda; class Arachnida; order Araneae; family Pholcidae; genus Pholcus; species Pholcus phalangioides. The sequence goes on along the minus strand of NW_028301625.1, from coordinate 12,817,781 downwards.
ACAATGCTATGCACCTTCCACCTCCTGCGTACGCGCTTGAGTCCCGTATATACGAGACGACCAGTAACTTTCAGGCCCCCCCCCCCCCCCCAATGTTTTCTTCATGTCGGTGCCTCTGGTCCCTCGAACTATTTCAGTAACTTTAGAGGTCTTTGGATTCAGGAAGATTGAGAAACATGGTTGTACAGGGAACACACTGTATTTATATGATTTGCATAAATTAGAATAGTATAAAAATGACATTTAATGTTCGCCTGCTCACTTTTTTATCATTGTTGACGGTTGCACAGCAATATTCTCCTTCAGCAAATGATATTTCACTCAGAAAAATGCAAGGGTTAATAATTATAATTGTTGACTTGTCAACTAATAGGTGGCGTGTACCTTTAAGCCATTCTGCTGGTGATCGTGAACAAACAGCGCACGAGTAAAAATTGATGTTTATTAGTTCCATAGAAGCATCAGTGAAAAAACTAGCTCAAAATATGAAATGGCTTTACTTAAAACATATAAAAACACTCATGTTGCTTGAGAGCAACACTGCCGAGTAAAAAATTAAATATATTGCATCTTTTCATAGGCCGCACGTGATTTTCATTCGAGAACCCAAAAAATACAAAAATTTGAACAAGTCGGAATATTGTATGTTAATTTATCTTTTTTATTTGTTTTATGAATTTTATAACCCTATTCATTAAACATCAGACAATATCCTGGAGTGAAGCATATATTTTTCAAATGTATTAAAAAGAAAAACATAAAAAATTTTTTTTTTAAATTCATTTGAATTCCTCAAAAATTAAAAAAGGCGTTTAGCTATAGTAATTACGATATTTCATTTCAAAAATCGACATTGATCACGTTTAGTGGTAAAATTCTATTTTTCTTCTATCAAAATTTTTAAACGTAATTAAATTAATTTATATTTCACTGATTAATCATGAAAACCATCTAAAGTAGATAACTATAATTACATTGATAAAGTTCAGCGTAAAAGGCTTGAAAGTTTGTTTTCTTTTCGAAATAAAATGATTTTCCCATAAGTATATATCTCCGTAGAGATGCGAAAAACAACCGAATAGATAGATAAATAAATAAATAAGAAAATATAAAGAAACGTGGCGCGGAAAGAATCTCGTTCTTCAAATATCGAGAAAAATGTGCAGACACATATTCATTATAGCACTTCTTATCCCCACGTTTTCGATATGGGCCTCAATATAATATCGAGGAATATAAAGCAAAGCTCATTTTTATGGGTGCCCGTATCTTTCGGATCCAGTAAAAAGCTTGCCGTCGGTGTTGAGCAGCAGCCGGAGGTGTCTACAGACTTGTGGGCTGGAAGTGGCGCTCGATTGAGTCCCGCGATGGCAACGTTATTTGCATAGGATGACAATACGACATTCAGTACCCAAGATCGGGGCTCAAGTATTTATTAAAATTTGCATTTTTTATCGGTTACGCGAGTTATTCGACGGGGGGAAAATTTTTCTCTCTATGTTTTTGACTCATCAGTATCGGATGCGAAAAAAGTTGAACAAAATATTATGAAATTAAAATATTCATCTGTAATTATGGAGTGCTATTTAAAAATCGAATATTATATTCGCATCTTTTACGTACTTCAACACGGAGCTACTTAGCACTGTTTTTGACATTTTATTGAGAAAAACTCATACTAGGCATGTAGAATGAAAACATCAGCGCACATAATATTATTTTTCAATTATCAAATACATTGTGAGAATAGGGTCTGTTGCCATAAAAACCCATCACAATGTTTTAAATATTGTTTAAGAATTTTTGAAATTGTTGCAAAGTAACCCAAAGAACGTGTTGCTTTGCCCCACCTGAGACAAGGGCGCTCAACCATTAGAAGACTGCGGGCTACTTCATTGGTTTGAAAACGTGTCGCGATAAAGTTGAATGATCTGTAAATGTGTCGTGAATCACTCTAGTAATCTCTACGTTCACCGTGGATCGCTTAAGTGGTCTGGAAATGAGCCACGGGCTGCTCAAGTGTTCTGGAACCGTGCAACGGTTATTTTAAGTGATGTGGAACTGCACCACGGGCCGCTCAAGGGCTCTGAACCGCAGGTCACTTAAGTGATCTGGAAATGTGTCGCTTAGCTCATTTTTACAAAATCAGGTTTGAGGTCGCGAACCAAACCAGATGGCTGTGAGGGCCGCGGGTTGAGCATGTATGACCTAATATAATAATTATTTCTAAGCAAAAGTAGCCCCGGATTACGGTATGTGTGAAATCTAAAACTGAATGATTCTGAAGTTTTATAAAAGTAATGATGAATCAAATGATCCACGATGACCATTGTCCACATTTGGTCTACAGAGATAAAGATGAATGGTTCGTAAAATAGTATTTGTGCTGTGTTATTACTCTTTCCGAAGGTGTTCCAGGGCCACTTGAAATGCAGTAGCTCCGGTCGTGGGTGGTAAAAAGAGTGGCAAAGAGAAGGGGCACCGGTGTTGACGGTGGGTTTGGTTTTTTGCGCACACGTTAAGTTATTTATTCGAATTTATTCATTTTTTATGCAGCCCCTGGTGCCAGGTCGTTCTGTCCGCACAGTATAAGAGAAGATAAATCCTTATCTCGCTTGAGCAGTCTATGAGATACAGTAGTGCAAAGTGCTACTCGTGAAAATGTTATGTGCGGCTCTCTATGGGTCTATTTATTGTGGGTGGAGCCTTTTCCCCGAGTATAAAAACGCAATTTGACACCGCTTAATAGTACCTAAAGTATTTCCCTATGACTCGGAAACTGAACGATTCTCTAAACCAGATAAAATATAACCCCTTTGAATCTGAGAATGCTGAAATTTCCCCTTTTTTACTTATTTTATATGTATATATATATTTTAGCTCTTTTATTTTGCCTTCGTGCGCATCGCCAAGGAAATGCATACTTTGGCTTTCCATACTTGGCACCATATTTCCCAAGCCTTCCTCCTGTCCTCCCTCTTTTCTGTTGCTTAGTTTTACGACTCGGAATGTGCCTTAAATCACGTATTTACGTATTTTCCATTTGGTCGATATATCTTATTTCCCCCCTATTACAATATTTTCCGTTTAACGGTGCAGCTTATAGGTGAATTTGCGTAAATTTTTAGGCTTCGCTTTTGCAAATAGACCTTTCAAGCGCAATCGTTGCCCCCCCTCCCCACACACACACGCATATACGCACACATACACCCTTTTTGCCTTTCTCTATACGGAATTTTTTTCACCCCATTTCAACATTTTTTAGCCCCCCACAATTTTTTTTCCAGGGTACTTCATGGTAAACTTTCGAATGTGCATCTCATTTTGAAGCGCCAACTGCTGGGAAGCCAAATAAATAGACCGGAAATAAATATTTAAAAAGTCGTCATCTACTCGCGAACAACTCGAGAATTTTACAAGTGACATGCGGCTGAAAATATATCAAATATATTCATGTGTGAGTCCAACGTTATCCTAGAAACCATTTCCAGCTTCCACGTGTGGTACGTTGCGCCCCAATGTGTTATTGAATATTAACGTCGGTGGGAGAGAAAATTTACAACGTGCTTAAATTTAAAAAAAAATTAAACAACTTTGTAATGCAGTAATATCCCGACTTACGCTACCCCAAGTTGCGCGATTTTGTGTGAATAATTCACATTTCTGAAATTCGGGCGTAATTATTGCTGATATAGTAGAAATTATTAAGTGATAATTCAAGTAATGTTTTATACGATCAGCACATCATATGGAATGGAACCACACTGATTTTTGAGAGACTACAAACTGAAATCTTTACCATGAGCTAGAAATGGGCTTAGAAAAAGGCTTGTATGGTGCCTGCCATTTTTTCAAATCTAACGTTATTGCCACTTTAAAAAAAGAGAAAATCGTTCAAAGTGATAGTTATTGATGACAGTGCATCGATGACAGATCAGCAACTTTCAGTTAATTTGAAAACGCGGGGTAGAAAGTTGTTTTCTTGCCTCCAAACGCAAGTAGCTTATTTCTTTCGATTTACCAGTGCCATCAAAACATTCAAAGCGTTTTAACACTTTGGTTTGCAGAGATTTTAAGAAATGTAGACTTTTTAAGGACAGAATTGCAGTCACAAGCCAAATTAAATTTTATTACGTCATGGGAATGTGCCATGGTGGAGGCCCATAGTAAGAAAAAAAAGATAAGCGTTTTTGTCTCAATTAACCAATATTTATGTGTATTTGTATGGTAAATTTTTTATACCCCCGAGTTACGTGAATTCAATTTACGCGGTTGTCGTTTGTCCCCATCTATTACGTAACTTGGGGGTATTACTGTACATCTAAAAAAATGAGTTCGGAAATGTACTTAATTTAATGATATTTTAATAAGTATAGACACATGTCATCGATAAATCCCCAATCAGCTTAAATAACTCCGACAGAAATCATTGATTGATGGTTTACGGTGATACTTATGGAAGATTATGACGCCGTATCTGCGCTTATTAATTTCCCTCCAATAGCCGTCACTATTATAAAACATAATACGGATACTGGAACTAGTGAGAAATTCATCTTTAGTGGTAAATCCGAGTTTGTAGTAAGCGCATATGAGAAATACGCAACCCCTAGGATTTGTGCTCGTAATTCCTCCACTGCCGAATGTCGTTGTAACGCAGATGCATTCGGCGTTGACATGGCGTTTCTGCTAAATCACTAGATAACGAACGTATACTTTATTGCTGAACAGCAATCCATAGATAGTTTCCGATTCGGTTACCTACGGAAATGATTCGCTCCGCGGATATAATCACCGAACTTGCTGAGCAATCTAAACAGTGAAGCACTAGGGAGATGGTTCTGGGTGGCAAGTATAGAGACTTGCCCTCTAGTCCCTCCCCCCCCCCTTCAGCCCTGTTTGCCCCCCGGTTCACCAACTAATGCTTCACCGAGGCAATAGGTGTCGAACTGGAATTCCTCTAATTACGCTCGGATACAGAGCGGACCTTCCTTCTGTTCTTATTGAATAGCGAAAATGTTCCGAAAATCAGCGATCGAGTGAAAGAGAGAGAGAGAGAGAGCATAACACCTAAATTCATGGCATCGTGGATCGACGACCTTGCGTTTGTGTCTCTTTATACTGTGTATTTCCCTTACAGAATAGTTTACATGCACAACACTTGAAGTGCCGCTTGACAGTCGTGTTGTTAACGCACCTAACTCTGGCTGTGCTTGTTGGGTTCGAAACTCAGCTGGACATAGATATATATCTAGTTTAGGTATTTTCTACTTAGCATAGAGGAAATAGTAAGAGCTGTATTTCGGTGTACCACACCCCGCTTTCTTCACTTTCACAAAGTCATCTTACGTCACAAGGTATATATATAGAGAAAATCTATAATACAATTAATTTCTAAAAAACGTAAAAGGGCTCCTTTTTTCGTCACTAATTTTCTATCCCTTGGACATTCTACAACTTTTTATTTATAAGCAATTTATGGAAATAAATTCGTTTTTTCACCAAAATCACTTATACAATAGGCCTATGTAATCTACATAGTTTTGGCAGGAAAGTCTAATCATACATCAACGTGGGTTTAGTGCAGCCTGTAGTCAACAGCCCAGGGTCCGAATTCCAGCTGGTGCATAAATATCTTTGTCCAACCATTTCTAATGGGTTCTAAGCTGTAAGTTCCAGTTTTGATAGGTCTTAGAAATCAGCGATCTTAGAAAAAAGCAACAGGTTGAAAATGCCTGATGTGAATAGTATATCACTATATTTCTATTGGTTATAACTGAACATTTTTTGGGTTCCACGGTATTGAAAGCTTTAAAATTTTTTATTGTTGTTTCAATATAAATAAATATCTAATTCTCATATTTGTCTTGATTCCGTGGAACCATCTCATAAGCATCATGGGTTCTATAAACCTCGGGTTTGATCAAATTATCATGATGCACGTACTTAACCGAATAAGACGCTTAAATTGGGCATGCCTATGAAAACTGAAAGTTATCCACACTACTGATGATTTCTAATTGAAAACACTACATACGAAAACGTACAACACAAAAGAAATCGGTAAATAATAAAAATTTTGTCCATTCCCAGAAAAATTTCCATTACATCCCATGAACAACGCTATAATAGTTTCCTAATTTTTTTTTTCTAGCAATACCAGTCAATATTCCCACACACAAACCATCAAAAACAAAAGAAATATTCACCGACGGAAAATAAGATATTTAAAAAATTCGGGGGGAAGGAAATTTATTTTTCAAGTCTATAAGGGGATCAGAGCCATTTTTATAGAAACTTATCATCGGATTCAATTTGCAGAGCAGTATATCTATTTTTTTTTTAAATTCACAAAGTGAGATTCTTCTCAATGCCTTCGTCCAATTAAAAGTATTCTTGCTTGCCTTCGATAAGCCATAAATTATGGTAAAAAAAAAAAATTTTACTTCAAAAAATTTTTTTTCTTGAGTAATTTTTCTATTGCAATATATTTTTTCCTTAAAACTCCGTGGCAGTATCTTTTTTTTTACATAATAGGTTTTTTTTTCTTGTATTATTCGAAGACATTGTCCACCCAGTATCTCCATCATCCTTCTGAAAAAAATATCTACTTTATACCGCACACAAACTCCTATCATATATCGCCATACAGCAATTTCCAACCAGTGGAGTTGGGTGGGAAAATGAAGGCTCGCCCCAGGTTCGGTAAAGAACTTGCTTCTGACGTTCTATTCCCGGATTTGAACCCATGGACCTTGATGGTAACCTTAATAGTGGAAGACGAGTATCTTACCACTGCGCCACTCTCTCTGAAAACATCGGGTCCAAGCGTTAGGGTTTAATTAAACCACCACGGTACATTCGCTTAACTGAATAAAAAGTTGGACACATACTCGAAAACTGATCATTTGATCATTTTTGTCGCACCACGGTCATTTTCTGCACGCGAGGGCTAATTAGACCGGGATCTACAATTTTACTGTACACGAAAACGTATCACAAAATAAATAAGTAAATAATAATAATTCTGTCACATTCTCAGAAGAATTTCCATTGCACCCCCATCCACAACAACGCTATAATAAACAATTTCCTAATCCTTTCTAACAATTCTCAACCAGTCAATATTCCCACATAACCATAAAGACCATTAAAAAAAAAAAAAAACAAAGGCAAAAAAATGAGATATTTGAAAAAATAATCCGGAGGGAAGGAAATTTATTTTTCAAGCCTAAAGGGGCCGGAGCCATTTTTATTATAATTATCATCATCATCGGCTTCAATTTCTAGAACAGTATATCTATTTTTTTTTTATTTTATTTTTTTTTTAAATTGACAAAAAGAGAGATTCTTCTCAATGCATTCTTCCAATTAAAAGTATTCTTGCTCGTCTCTTCGATCAGCCATAAATTAGGGTAAGAAAAAAAAAATTTTTTTTTTACCCCAAAATTTATTATTTTTTTTTTCCTTGGGTAATTTTTTCTATTGTCTTTATGCAAGACATTATTTTTTTTCCTCCCCTTAAAAACTCCGTGGCAGTGTCTCCTTTTTTTTTTTTATATGTATAATATATATATTTTTTTCCATTATTCGAAGACATTCTCCATCCTGTCTCTGTGGAGTGGTATTTATACGCGCAAGCGATGATAGCGAGATAGATAGATTGAAGTAAAGTAATGCGCGCGCGTGTGGGGTGTGGGGCAAAATTAAGTGAATTTAAGAAAGAGCTGTTAAACAGGGAATACTTTTTCTTCTTATTTTTATCATTTTTTTATCCTCCATATTATTATTTTATTTTCTTATACCTCTTTTTTTTCCTTTTTTTCCCCCCGTTTTTTTTTTTTTTTTCCATTGGAAAGTCTAATGATTTCCAGCTGCCGCTGCTATTATGAATACATTAACACGAAGCTAATGATCGCCCTTTGAATATTGAGTATCAGCCTCGAGTGCTTTGTACTTTTTTTTTCCCTTTTTTTTTTTTTTGGGAAAAAAATTTTTTTTTTTCCTCTCGGTTTTTCTCTTCTACCCTGAAGGGAGAGAGGATGAAGAAAAAAAATATATTTTTTTTTTGTTAATATCACAAAAAATTTTTTTTTCCTCTCTCTCTCTCTCTTCCCTCCGTACGTTATAGGAAAAAATTTGATTGATGTTAAACCCTCCTCTAGGAGCCGCACACACTTACTATTTTTTTATGAGGTTTGTTCGAAGTTTTTTTTTTTATTTTTGTGAATAAAAAAAAATTTTTTTTTTTTTTATGCTTCCATTTGGTGTGCGATTATTTTTTTATTGCTTTCGATGAGAATGAGAAATTACCGCCAGTTTTAAATTCAAAACGTTCAAGGTATAAAGTTGTTTCTTGCGGCAGTTAATAGCTAAGTCATTTTTTTTTTTTTTTTTTTTTTTTTTAATATTCTCCCGCTGATGACTTTTTTTTTTAGTTTTTTTCACTAAAAAATTGTTTTTTTTTCTTTTTTTTTTCCGTTCCCACCGATCAACAAGTATTTAGCAAGATCCAGTTTTTTTTTTTATTTCGTTTATTTTTTTTTTCTTCTGGATCATTTATTTATTTTTTTTGCCATTTTTACCCCAAAAAGAAAAATGTGAAACTATGGGGTCTATATTTTCTCGTTTTAATTTCTAGCTATTGTTTTTACTAGATACCGTGGTTTTTCTCGGCATTGTATCATTACTGACAAACCAGTCTGTTTATTATTATTATTATTACTTGTGGTGGCAGGTTTTTTTTTACCCTCTTGGGGATTTTAGGTGTTTTTTATTCCCTATTAGGATTTTTTTTTTTTTTTTGATTTTTTTTTTTCATTCAATCCACATTTTTGACATTTTCTTGAATATTCGTTCGATATTATTCATTAATGAGAATGATGGTTTGATGGTGTCAGGTGTGAGAAATAGTTCATGATTTGAATTGATTGTCAAACACAGTCGACGCTCGTTATAACGACCATGCGTTCCATGACAACAACCGAGACGAAGTTCAAAATGTTTTCCTATTCACATCATGTTATTTTTCATCCAATATAACGACCTACAAATACAATTTCATCGAATACAACGTCCAACTGCAGCTCTGACGTGACCTTTTTTTTTTTTTTTTGAAAGTGAATTAAAAATTCGTTTTTAGTGTTTGATCTCGATATTTGATATTGAATATTTTTTTACATAAATGTGTGGCTGCAATTATACAGTGAAACTTCGATATACCGATACTCTGCAGACCAAGAAAAAATATCGTTGTAGAAGGATTGTTGTTGTATCGATAGGTAGCAGCATTATCATCAGGCTTTGCAAAATTTATATTATATCATCCTCAAAAATATCGTTGTAGAGGGATTTATCGTAGTAAAGGATACCCTTCTATCGACGGGAGTTCAATATTAGACTAAAGGTAATTCCATAGAAAGTTAAAGAATGTATCGTTGTAGAGTGATTTATCGTTATATCGAGCATTGCTGTAACGAGGTTCACTGTAGTTATTAAAATTTCATTATTTTTTAACCTGATGCATTTTCACTGCAACTGCTTACGTTGTAATACAACTAATAATATAAGTTTTTATTCCGTCGAAATATGGAAATATTTTTAAAAATTATTTTTTTTCTATTTTTCGATATAACAACCTTCCAATATAACGTCCAGTTTCCGTGGAACGCTGGAGGTCATTATAACGAGTATCGACTGTGTTTGGTGATTTTGTTTAAATTTCTGGCTCTGACCCAATTGTGAAACAATGATTTTCTGGTCTGTCTTGTTGAATTTAGAAATACAAAATCAGAAGCCAAATAATTGGAAAATTTAACAGGAAAATTGCCTTGCCAGGTGGCTGCTGGCTACAATGCCATATATATTTTTAATTAATAAGGTTTTTCTTTTGATTTTCAGCAGGTGCAAAGTAATAGAAAAAAGTTATATAGAGAAATCGGCTTTAGAAAATGTCTGAATTTGTCATTAATAAAATAAAGGCCTTTTAATGATGCGAAATAACTCGTGAATGCCGGTTAGATAATGAAAAGAAAGTATTTAAAATTCGGATGTATTTAAAAATTCGGCTGGGTTATAAGTAATGATAAATGTCCTTAAAATAATAATTTGTAAATTAATAAAATTTGACCCTAATCTATTATACTGAATGATATTCGCCTGGAAAGATATTGCCTGTAATTGCAGTTGTGAATTGTTAGATTTACAATAAAACCTGCCTAAATTAGACACCCACGGTTCCATTGAAATCTTTCCACAATATACAGGTGTCCAAGACAGAGATACGGCTTTACGGACATTCTGTGTTTTAGGATTACGGCGGATTCCATTCAAAACCACCCAATGTAGGTAGGTGTCCACATTGGCAGGTTTTACTATGGAATTAGCTTTAAAGAAATTGCTTGGAAATACACTCGATGTACGCGTAAAAAAAAGTAAGAAACTAACCAAAGAAGGTCTCGCTGATGATGATGGTGCGGTAGTCATTCATTGCAGGAACTAGTGTGAGAGGGTGGCGAACATTGGAAAGTGCGGCATCCAAACAATACTAGTGTGTTCTCTCTTTCTCTCTCTTATACTGAGAGTGAAATATAAAAATATAATATAATAATAAATATGAAAAAAAAACGCCAAAAACCCTAGAAGATGAGACGCGCGCACGTACACACCATACTGGGATGAGAGAGAGAAGGGCGCAGAGAGCGGCAGGCTCTGCCTAGTTGTTTAATAGAATGGTGGGAGGTTTGCGAGAGGCGAACTGGATGGAAGAAGGCTTTTATCGAAGAGGGACATCTGGCATTATCGACCGGGCTCTGGGTCCGTGGGGGGGCCCCAGACCTCCTCTTTTCCGACCGCACACACACACACACAAGAGGGCCTCTAGCTCATACTAAGCTCGTCATTTTTTCCCATGTCCCACCCCATGTCTGTCCGTATGTATGAATGCTATACCGACCAAGAAGAATACACGCACTCCCGCCTCCAAAGACAAAGGATTTCCTAGTTCTTGATTTGCCATGCTAATCAAGTCACAATTGGAATCTATATATGGTCTTGAGGAGATTATTACTTTCCCTCGATTTCTTAAGGAAATTCGCTTGATGACATTAAGGGCCTTGTTCGACAGTTTCGTTCTGAATTCTACGTATCGTATTTGAAACGAAAAAATATTGATGACTACAGTGAAGTTCTGTAATAACGAGTACGGCTTATAACGATATCTCGCTATTACGAGTGATTTCCAAATGATTATCAAAGAGGTAATGTTAAAGAAACAGAAAATATTCGCTTATAGCTAGTTGGAAATTAGAATGCTTCCGGTGTAATAGGGGTTCTTACCCTTTTTCAAACCACGACCCAAAATCAACAAAATCAAATTCGCCACCCATGGGTGATTGGATTTAGAACAGGGCTGTAGGCGGATACTTACGACCCATAGTGCAAGAATCACTGGCTGATAATGGAGTTGTACCACCCATCTAGGAAACCCCAGCGAATCAGGATTTGGGTCATGACCAATTTGGCTCAAAAATTCCTGGCTGTAAATGGATTTGAGCGACCCATATCGTTAGCCCCTACGACCCAAGTTTGGATCGCGACCCATAGGTTAAGAACCTCTGCGTTATAACGTCAAAAAATCTCGAAAACGCCAGTTTTTCCTTTCTATCTTTTCAAGGATTCAACTAAGTATGGATTACTATCATTATCAAATGCACATGCTCCTAGTAAATATTATTATGAGCTACTTATATAATAAAAGATGGACAAGAGGACTTTCGACTTTTGTTATTTCCAGCGACTAACAGACCATCGTCATCTTTTCCTACCTGGGTTTATTTTACAGGAACTTAGGTTTTTCCCAAACGGTTGGACAATAACACTTTAATGTTTAAAAAACGTTACGATCGGCGAAAATACATCAACGAGTTCATGGAATTATAGAATTAAGCAATGACATAAGAATTGAGAATTTTAATTTTTTAGTCAGTGAGTCAAATTGTTTCAAGAATACGAAAGTCTGTGCAAAAACATTTCTGGGAATCAACTGCAGCGAGTCAAAAATCAATTTCACCGTCAGAATCCTCTTCATTCGCTTATGTCGGAACGAAATGAACTAAAAGAGAATTAAAATGCAGGTAAAAAGTTGCAAAGTTTCACCTGACAGAGCGAAAAATTCAAATACGCTTATAACGAGAAGTCCGTTCTCACGACAATTTTTCCTGCGATTCTGAGCTGTCGTTATAACGAACTTTTACTGTATTTTTCATTTTTGTTTATGTGTATAAATGTGAGAAAAATTCCGTATGATCGATGTCATTTTTCTGAAAAATTCCGAGTCCTAGATTTTTAAGAACTTTGGGTTTTTGTTTGTCCCAGTACATGCCTTTGTTCTTGTTCGGAGTTGTTGATTTTTTCTTCTTATTCTTGGTCTTGTAAGGTTAGAGAGAGCTAACTCTGGAACAATGTGTAAGATCCGAAGAAAAAAGTGGATGTAAGGCGTAGAAGTTGCGTCTATTGCCGGTATCTTTTCGTTCTCCTCTCCAAAAGTAGAGTATAGTAGTAGTAGGAAGGCAGGTAGTTGGAGTTTTCCAGGGGTCTTTGCCTAGGTTGGGCCATTTAATCTGTAATAGATGACCGCTCTGGGTGCCATACATCGAGGCTGAGTCCCCTTATCTCAGAACTAACACTAGCGGGGACAAGGAAGCTTTTGGAAATTATATTTCCATACTTTGCTCCGCACCACTGTCTACCACTATCTACGCTGCTGCATACCAACGTCGGCGGAATATCTCGGCTGTAGCGTGTCTTTATACCAGAGTGGTGAAAAAAAAATTATGGAAGGAAGAGAACTTCAGAATTTTCAAATTTACAGGTTTCGTAAAAATTGTTTGTAACCATTAAACACGTTCTCGAGATTTTATACTTTTTTTTTCTATCATCTCATCAGACAGAATTAATCAAATTTTTAAGAAAATATATTCTGGGAATATAATAGAACTTAAAATCCGAGGGTAGGTTTAACCCACTTATGGCGATGAGCTCAATCATTTAGAATGTATTCTTGATTATTTAGAAGATGAAGTTGACAGCCTTTAATGCATATATGCTCAACCATAAACCCGCGGACAAAATGTGACCCGTGATCTTAAATTTTAATTTCAGTTACTTGTGAAAGTAAACTAAATTATTGTTTTTACAAGTGCAGTTCCACTTATTTCTACCTGATGGTGAACAAACAGTGATTATGGCTGTATTACGCCAGTAGGCATGCTGTGTAATTTTTATAAAATTCAATGTCCCCGGTAAAAAAGCGATTCTAGTTTTCATTTCAAAATTCCCACTATATATATGCTACTAATTTAAAATGTAAAGAAATTAGAAATTATAAAAATGTTTGTTTCATTGCGGCCTATTACCAAATCACTCCAGTAGCCCACAAAAGGTCACCAAACCACTCGAGTGACGCTCGAAAGGTTGAACACCCCTGTTTTAATGTGAAGAATTTGGAGAGCTCTAGGTCTCTTGCATGATACATTTACTAGAAAGAAGTTTTAGAAACATCTTGGCCGTCGGACCTTCCAAAAATTCCGGCCTGGGGGCCTGAGTATGACTGCATAAATGTTTAAATTGCAGCAATATTTGAATTGTAACTGTTTGGAATGAATAACAAACACTGAATAATGATTTTAAGCTGGTCAAATGCATAAATATACCTTTTGTTCAAGCTTTTTTTTTTTGCTGTTATTTGAAAAGTTTGTTTATTCCTGTTGACTAACCACAGTTTTTGGTTCCCTTACCTGCCATCCCCCAGATAACTAATGTTCCAACGTACTATGTATAGTATCAAAAATTTCTCGATACGAATCTGCGAGTGATTTATCTTTCGGTGATAGAATCACTGGTTAAATCGGGATGTGATTGATTCGATTTGTGTAATATCGAGCAGAATGAGATGAGTATTATTCAAGGTGAATCGATGTGTATGTCTAATGTACGAGCGTGCAAACATCCGTAACGTTTCCCGACCGTGCCATTGGTTTTGGATTGAGTGGTTTTTCACGATCCCGGCATCCATGACTGTCACACGTTCAAGTAAGCAACTCTTAATACTGATCGAAAAGTTCCTGGCTTTTCGCATAGATTATCTCGAGATCCATGGAAAAGAATGGGAAATTTTCGCTAGACCGACTTTGGTTACCCCGATGGGTGAGAGAGGGAATGAGAGTTAGAAAATATCTGGAAGATCTTTCCCGAGTCATTTCAACTCTGATCTGATTCTTTTGGTTGCGGGACAGCAAATCTCAGTGTGTGTGAGTGTGTGTGTAGTGTTGCATTCTCTCTCCTTCGATTCTGTACCATCTGGTATTGTACGTTATGTGTAGAGTTAGGCTCTGTCAGATGTTGTATTACATATGAGTGTTGGGAGGCGGGTGGAATGGATTACGAATTATTCGCGTACGACGTTCCGAAAAAGGGACTTTTCTAAACGACTTGGCGTATTTGAGAAGTTCGGCGTTCTCCGTCAGAAAATTTTGTAATCAGTCTCTTTTCCTTCCCGCCCTTAGCCTTTGTAATGCGTGCATATCATACATATTGTGTGACTTCTGTTACGTGAGATGTAATGGTTCTTCTCACAGAATAGCTTCTGCTCTCTATCTCCTCTTTCTCTTTTGCTCTGCCTTTCACCTTTACGCTTCTATCATTAATGTACTTTTCTATCTTCGGCATCTTCTTCCGTTACACCGTGGGGCCCCATTATAAAGGAAATTTTCCTTTCCCTGCCTCGAAGAGTTTTAGTAGACAACTACAACAGCAAGTAACCTGATATGGAAATTTTTCCTGGAGATGGGGCCTCGTATAGCATGGGAAACCCACCCTCGAACAGTTAGCCGCGATTTTAAATGGCGTACAGTCCATCTTTAGACAGTTACTCGCTACGAATCCGTGCTATTAAAGTATTGTGATCCGAGGCAGGAGAGAAGAGTCGACTGTATATTAGGAAATGGCGTATAAATTGCTCGTGGAATTTGTCTCGCGCATTGTTGGTTCGGCAGACAGATAGATACACGTACCGCTCGCTAGTCTGGAAACTCTTTCGAGATGTTTTCGAACCGAAGCTCTGCAGACCGTGCGCTAGAGGGATTCTCTTAAAGCGCAGTTAGCTATGTGGTTCAGCCGGAACGTCATTTACTCCCTTGGTGATTCCCCCGGGCGTCGTTTAAGGTCTCTTGCCGGAGTCCGCGAACTGTAATTAGAAATATACCGGCGGCTATAGAACAACAACACTACTGCCCTGGAGCAGAAGCCGGCCCAGTTCCACCCGGAGGAGTCCGTGACTTTGGTAGATACAACAATGGTGGCGAGAAAGCCGGACCAGGCAGGGTTGAAAAGGTTATTCTTATAGGTTCGCCCACACGCCCGCTTTGCTGTACTGCCGGCAACCATAGGACTGCGACAGACAGATTTACCACAGTCATTGCTCAAGTCACGGCTGTCGTTTCTGGCAAGTTTATCACTATTTGGCGGGCGACAAAAATCGGGAGTACCGCGACAGATGGAAATTTATGAATCGCTGCCATCCTCTCGCCATTCTTTCGTTGCCGTTATGCCTTCCTTCCCCTTCAGGAGAGAAAGAGATAACATGTTTCGCATCCATTCATAAGTGATGAAGGTACTTCAGTAACATGAAAGTGAAGAGGTTATTAGCTTTGTTGACAACAATATGTCTAATCAGAGTGGTGCTTGAGGACAAAATGGCATTGCTGGTGTGACGTTAAAAAACTTCTAAAAATTTATGATGCCGTAAAATGTCTAGTTACGTACTCTGTTATTGGTAATGCTCTTTATTGTACGGGTTAAAAATCTTCTGTGATACACAGGGTTTCGGATTAACAATGAATTTTCTCCGAAATTTATCTTGGTCTCTTGGCTTGTTTATATATATATATATATTTTTTTTTTTTGTCTCTTCTTATTACCTTTTATTGATTTAACACGTCCTCCTGCCTGATAAATATCTATTTACGTAATCATTTCTTATCGTGTAACTAACACACCAAGAACTTTTTCCAGTAGAGAAGTCACTATAATATGAAAATATACCCTCAAGAAGCCCCGTTGTCATCCAAAATCACACAAATTGAATCATGCAAAACATTTTTCTGCATTCCCACAGCATCAATAACACTGAAATATCTTTAAATCAGATTTATTTATTTAAAAAACACAAAGTAACAGCCTAAAACCCACTTGCAGCTTGCAATAATAGTAAAAATTAGTGAAAACAATACATAAAATACAAATAAAGTAATAAAATTACACAAAATGCAAAGACTACACAAAGATGAGACTAAAATATACAGTAAAACCTCGATTAATAGTCCACTGAAGTTATTGTGAAATTATGACAGCTTAAGTGATGTGACGACTTAGGCGAATTGCTGTCAGTTTTAATGTGCAATACTTTAGAAATCGTATAAATTTAGAAAATAATATAACATTTATCAAAAAATGAATCGAAACTACAATATTCACAGAATTTATAGCTTACAAAAGAAAAAAAAAGAAATTATTACCTTTTTGACCTTTTCTTATATGGTAATTCTTATATGGTAAAATACACTGTCAGACCAGACACGACCCGGGCCCTATCCTTCTCCGGGTAAAATACACTGGTGCACTTACGATTTATACCAGTATTCTTTTTTTACTTTAGATTAATCAGAGCAACTGTTGAATATATGTTGCTAGCTTTTCGCTACAACAAAATTAATGCACATTAATTTTGCATATACATACATGAAACATTTCATTTTAGTACATTGATTTCTTCATCTGTAATGACTGAGGTAATCTCGAACACAGTGCCAAATTTGGACTTCAGGAACCTTGGGCAGTACAAAACGGACATTAGGAAACCTTCTGAACTTGGGAAAATGTGTCCGGTTTTTCAACAAAGATATCTTGTTTCAATTTGAAGCGCTAAATTAATGATGTTCCATACAGAAATTAGGTCCAACTCGAACATTCCCTAACGTTTCAAGACCTTTTTCTAGTCGGCGAATGAACTTCCTCAATGTGCACTTTTATTTTTTTATTTGAGCTGTTCCGTTTTGGTACGTAAGGCTATTTTATGGTCACTTTTAAACATAGAACAGTGGTGCTACCAAACTCTATTTTTTTAAAGGAGCCATAGAAATCACCTGTTCCTCTCTCACAAACCTCTGCATAGTGACGAGTAACCGAGGGTATAATAACTTATAAAAATTAAAAAAAAAGTAAAAAGCCTTATTAGGGTGAGACGGAGGCCTTACTATATATACAATTTCAGTTGTAACAAAAATCTTCTGAAACCGGTAATAGATTAATGAAAAATATCAAGATGTCGAGGAAGCTCATTATAAGATTAAAAACATCTGTTTACAGCACAGTATTCACTGATATCAGTATCGTATTCCTTGAAGGCAAATACGCAATTTGATTTATTATTGCGGCACTTTATATTGAAACTAATATTTTTAAGAATAGATATGCAATCAATGTGGTTATTCAACAGTTTCATGAAAAAAAAATAATTAGTAAGTAATCTTTTCTTGTATATTCATCAAATTTTCTCAATGCGTATAGCACTTATCCCATTATAACGAATAAATATTTAGAAAAATAAAAATTAAATTTATACAAAGTGACGTGAAGAAAAATCACATGACAAGAAAAAAATTTACAAAAAAAGGGGGAGAAAAATTAAATTTTTGCAACAACAATAGCTTTTTTGGGAACTTTAAGTTAACATTTTTACGTAAGCTATAATCTCGGAAGAAAGAGAAGATGCAAAAAAAAAAAAAATAAATTTGCCGGTAGTGTAATTATAAAAGTTTATTTTTATAATTTTTTTCAAAAAAAAAAATTATAATTTTTAGACAAGATGAAGTGTTAGGAACTTTAAAGCGTAATAATAAAGGATATGTGTTGAAGAAAATAAGACTGTGGGAAGTTATAATAAAAAAAAAAAATAGTCAGGGAAGCACCGGGGCAGGGGTAAAAAAAGGGAAGTCCATAAGTTGTTATAACAAAAAAAAAAAATTAAATAATATTTAATAAAAAAAAACTGAAAAAAAAGCGTATCTTGTAAAAGACTATAAGCGCGTAAAAACCGAAGCATTCGGGGGAAGAAAAAAAAAAAAACGTAATAACGAGAGTATGTATCCCCGAGAAAAAAAAATAAAATTAAACAATTCCCCACCCCCTCCAATTTTTTTACTTTATTTTTAATTTTACCTAAATTACAATAATAACGAAAAAAAGAAAAAAAAGTAATTCTATCTTATTAACTTGGTGGCAGAAATTAATGAAAAAATTAATGCTCGTATTTCCCAAACTCATTCCTGCGTAAAGCCTCAAGTTATAGAATGGAAGAGAGGGGTGGAAAAAAAGGATAATAATAATACTGGGTATAAAAAAAAAATAATAAAAAATTGTGGGAAAAAGAGAGAATTTTCCATTTTTTTTTCTCGTTTTAATTTTTTATAATTTCTGACTTTTTTATTTTATTTTTGAGGGTAAAAATTAAATCCAGAGGAGGGGGGAAAAAATTGTAATTTTTTTGTATGCGTGTGTGTGTTATATCCCTATACCTTTCTCTCTCACATACTTGATTTTTAGCTTTTTTTGCTTGAGACCAACCGTATGGAATTAATACTACACTTTTCTTTGTTGTTTTTGCTGAGGAATCTTATTAATGGACACCGAGTTATTCTTTTTTTTTTATATGTATATATATTATTATCATTTTTTTTTTCTCTCTCTCTCTCTTACCGCTCTCCTCGGAATAAGAAAAAAGATTCAGTTTTTTTTTTCCGGAAAAAGCAAAAATTTGATTTTTTTTCGTTTTCGCCTGAGGATTCACCAAATCTTGGTTTTTTTTTCTTTTTTTTTTTTGCCTTTTTTTTCGTTTTATGGAGTTTAATTTTTTTTTTTGTATGAAATCTGATTTTTTTTGGGAAGTTGTTTTTTTTTTTTTTTTTTTTTTTTTTGTGGTGTGTGTGTGTAATGCTCTTTTATAAATACAGGAATTTGATATAAAAATTTCTGCTGTGACTTTTAAGATTAGAATCGGTTCATTACCTGACTGGTTCTTCTCGTAGGATTTTCTATTCTTGCCGCGTGTGTGATATGGATATTAGGGGTTTTTATTTTTGAGGAATTGTTAGGGAATGTATTATTTGAGGATTTTGTGTGTGTTTTCGTGGTTTTTGGAGATTTTTGTTTTAAAATTTTAAAATTTTGTTGTTTGATGTTCGTTATGTGTTGAATGGTTTTGTTTTATGAAATTCTGGAAATTTATGTAAGAAAAGAAGAGTTAACGACAAATATTTTTAAAAAATACAAAAAAATTTTGTGCATTTGGTTATGTTCAAAAGATGTTAAATTTTCTTAAAAAGTTAATAAATAATAAAGTAATTAAATGGATAATTTCTTTCAACTTAGCCCTCTGTGGTCCGGTGTATATTTGAATTTATGTGGCGAATACACGATCAGCAATCCCATTATACCAATTCGTTATCTAAATTTTTTGGTTTCTTAGAGAGTACATCTTTTAGTACCATTTCATTTCAAAATACGGCTATATAAGTTCAGTACTTTTTTATCCAGAAAGAGTTGATTTTTATCTGCTGAAATTTTACGTGTTCAGATATTTATATAAATCGCGCAAAATTGAGAGCATTAGAAATAAAATCCAAGGTAACAATTATCCAAATTTACTTAGCAAGATTTTATCTGTTCATAGAAAACAGTGAAATAAAGGCAAAATGTATATTCTACCCTTTATAGTCAATTGTAGCTACTTAAAAATTCACTCTATTCGCTCTAATTAATTGAATTGCTTTATTGATGTAACTTTTTAATTAAAAATGATAATAGCATCAATTTACATCCGTTCTTGTTAACATAAGTAAATTTCAACACGCTTTTATGGGGGTGAACCACAGAAGGTTAAATTTCCTTCAGAAATTGGTGAATAACTTCTTTCAAGTATAATTTCCCAAACTTTTGTGTTTGCTGTGAATATTTTTGTTTGTAATTGATGAATTGTGGATGCGTTTTCATTTTTTCATTCGGTGTGAAATTTATTATTATTATTTTTTTTTTATGTTGTTTCAGTTTTAAGTCTGCGGAATACACAAGAAGATGAGCCACCCGATCCGCAGCTGATGCGGCTCGACAATATGCTCATAGCTGAAGGTGTCGCGGGTCCCGAGAAAGGGGGAGGCGCCGGTGCCGCGGCCAACGCGACGGCGGCGACAGCGGCCGGTGGCCCCAATCAGCCGGAAAATGCCATTGAACATTCCGACTACCGGGCGAAACTGGCCCAAATCAGACAGATATACCACCAAGAATTAGAGAAATACGAACAGGTAGGTCTTGCGTGATTTTTGTGTAATCAGATGACCTTCTTTATTAATTCTGAGTCTTCACCCACTGACTGTAACTCTCTTGGACCTACAGTATATACCAAGAGTTCAAAAACGCTTGTTTTCTAAGAAATTGGCTACTGTGTTATCATTGTGAATTCTTTGCTAATAAAATTCCTTTCGTGTGTGTGTGAACCTGAATATTTCGTGGCGAAAATACAGTGCTAAATGTTGCAATCTCGGTCTGTCAATCATTCTTGCCTATGAACAACAACGTCCATCGAGGAGAATTAATCCTTTTTCCTTAATACTCGAACGTCAGCCCAGACCTTTCGGAAAGCAAACTTACATCTATAATGCAAATACGTTGGCCACGCTCGTCCTCAAAGAACTTCTTTAGAACAAGAAGAGAAGTTTCATTAACCTAATTATACGATTCACCAGCGCATACGTTGTTAAGATTTCCCATCGTGACATGTGCGAAACTAGTTACAGATTTAAAACTACTATGCGACGATAAATAGGATCTTGCGTAATGATGAAAGCCCAGAATTTTGCTTAATACACGCGCTATGCTTTCTCGAAGCAGAGACCTGTGAAGCTGTTTATTGTCTTAACAGAAAAATCGCTCTCACTCTTTCTCGAAGCTTTCACGTTCCTTGAAAATGAATTTCTTAATTATGTTCTCGAAAATTCCTTGCACGTTAGTTCTATAGAGTTATTTCGTGAAGACCGTCTCTTCCCATGAATTCGATAATGTTTTCGCCCAAGTCCCGATGGGGGAGGGGGCATTCTCTTCATCAAGTTATTATCAAAAAGGCTAGTCCTTGTGTATTTCAATTATTAAACATTGTTAGATAATTTTACTCCACGTTTCGATAATCTATAACTCAGAAAAATCTTGACGGATAAGCAGGTAACAAGCCTAGCCCGTAGCATTAACGTAAGCCAATGAAAACACTGATGCGACAGGTTACATCTCTCCATCCTTGCCAATCGCATTTACGATAGGATTTTGGTTTCATTTCGATGTTGTGAGGGGGAAAATCACATTACATTCCTATTGTGTCTTCCATTCCACCATCTTTTCCATTCCCTTTGGCTATAGCAGTGACAAAAGCGTTGAATAAGGATCCGTCTCAACCCCCCAACCTCAGTTCGCGTTTCAAAATTCCCGTCTTTGCGTTTCTATTTCATTTTACGTTATTCAATCCCCGGTCCAGATGAATAAAATAAAATACAAAAATTTAGGGGGAAAAGAAAGAAAATATAATAAAAGAGAGAATTTGTGTAAAGCGAGACAATCAATGTTTTATTTTATTTTATTACTATTTTTATTTTACTTTTTTTCATTGTGTTCGTATGCTACATTGTGAGGTATCAATCATCGGTCCTCCCTGGAACGGTATTTTCTACAGTAAAATGCAATACTTTGTGTGCGTTGGTGTATCGGGGGAAAACTTTCATCCAGGGTGGTTTCGTTTTGCCCTCCTTTTTCCTATTTATCAGTTATCCTCTTTTGCTCGTTTCGCTTTTTATTCAGGAATCGGTGTCGTTTACATACATACATAGTAGGGATACCCTATACGTCATCATTGTAATAGCCCTGTTTTCTTTTTCAAATTCTTCTCCTATGGTATTATTGTCTTCTCTTTTAGACTTTTATATGTGTATATGTATGTACATATATGTTATTCCCGTCTTAAGGTTCTTTTTTTTTGTGTCTTGGGGACAATCCGTCGTGTCTGTACGTGATGTAGTTAGTCTCTCAGAAATCGCGCCACAATGAATTTATTTTTTTTGTACGTGTGTGTATGCATTCGAACATGTGGCTCGTTGTCATACGAACATTTCACACCTGCATCTGTCATAATACAATGATTCTTTCATTCAGTTTTCGTTTAAAATGCTCTTCCGATATAATGTGTATTGTGTGTCGAATGTCGTAACTGGAGTTTCGAGGTATATTTTTTTCTTGGAACTTGAATTCAAGATGTGACTCGGCTCATTTCACTGATAGTTCTTTGTTTGTAAAAATTTAGGTATATTTAAGTCTTTGGTTATACGAGTGGGCCATCGAGGAAGTTGTCGTCTATACATGTTTTCGACATTTAAACGAAAATTTCAATTTCTTAGACGATTCAGACATTCATAGTTGAGATAAGTACTGTTTATGGTGAGAATTCAGATAAATCCGAATGTATACACATGGTGATTCTGATTTTAATTACACCAACTTTCGAAAGGTGATAGAATCACATGAAGTAATTTTTTTTAATGATGCATTGACCCGCGTGATGCGTTTAAGCTCTACTCTTTTGGAATTTTACAAGGTAACATTAATACAATGCCATAATTGCAGCATTAGAATTTCTTATTTACAATGCTTTATTTACGATACGATTCTTTAACCGAAAAGCAAGCACATTGTTGTGCTTGTTTAAAATATATCTTTTTGATGGAGCATCCGTCCTTGAAGCCTAAATGTGTTGATGCTGTCTAGCGATCTACATATGCGC
Source organism: Pholcus phalangioides (assembly GCF_987345545.1). NCBI lineage: Eukaryota > Metazoa > Arthropoda > Arachnida > Araneae > Pholcidae > Pholcus > Pholcus phalangioides. Next base: position 12,794,851 of record NW_028301625.1, on the reverse strand, counting down.
TATTGATGTGCTACAGAATTAGAGTGCTGTTAAGTGAGAGCAACAAAAGTATTGCAACAAATTCCATATTTATAGCAATTCTTAAAGTCTCTCAAACAAAATAGATTTTCCTTAAACCTTCCCGTGGCATGGTAGAAATCACTAAGCTCCCTGTAAAATTTCACATTTTTTTTAATGAAGTAGGTTTGTTTCTGATTTTTAGCAGGTGAGGGGTATAGGGAAAGTTCAGAAATGCACCCTGGACCCAACCCTAAGACTATACGGAATAAGGATAAGAGAAAAGTGTTATTGCGAAATAGCTTTACAAAGTATCTGGGCATGTCAATGCTAAAATAAGAAGCTTTTAATGAAGTGTGATATCGCGTCATTGCCGGTTGGAGGGTTCAAGTAAATTATTAGAAGAAAATCGTGATATATTGTGTATGTATAAATTTGGCTGTGATAAAATAATAGTTAATGTCCGTAAAATAATAATTTGTCAGTTTTTAAAATTTATGCTTCATCTGTTATACCGAATAAGATTCACCCCAAAACATTGCCTATAACTGCAGTTGTAAATTGTTATGTATTCATTTTTGTTGTACCTTAGAATCTGCCCAAGTTGGACACATATCGTTGCGTTAAAATCTGTCCACGTTATACGGGTGTCCAAGACTCAGAGATAGTTTTATGGATATTCTGTGTTATAGGATTACGACCAATTCCATTCAAATTATCTGAGCTTGTCAATGCTAAAATAAGAGGCTTTTCAGGAGGCGAAATATCTCGTCAATGCCGTTGAGAGGATTAAATTTCTTTCCTTGTTTACTATTGTTGATATGCACATGATGGACGTATTTATGAATTCCAGAATGGCGGACAAAATATTTTGAAGTATGCCAAGCCACACTGATGAAAATGTTGCATTGTCAATAAGACATGATTTAAGAACTTTATTGCAGTTTAGTTGTTGTGTACTCAATTAAATAGACCACCTGAATAGGCCATTACAGCTTAAGCACGTCACTTATGCTCATACAATCTTCGATAAGTACTGCTTATTCACATATGTTCTATCACCTCTTAAGAGTCTATATCAGTCCTTCTGATGCTGTGGACCCCATACAGTGAATTCAATGCTTCACTGACCCCTGTGACGAAAGTCGATTTCGAGGCTCCTTCCACCCCCATAAAATCCATAATGTATTGCTTTTTATAATTTACATACATAAACAATTGAGGTAATAAATTAATATTTTACAACACTCAATCTGTCATTCATGCAATGGTATTATCCCGCGGAACTCATACAAAGTACTTCACAGGTTGAGAAACACTGGTCTATACCATGAATTTCGTAAAATCTGTATGGTGTGGTCAACATGAAACCGTAACCACCTCTCTCAGTATTTTATACTCCAAGGTATCCTATCGTTTTTTTTTTGTTTTGTTTTTTTAACCTAACGCACATGAAAATAAGGAGCGGGGGAAAAAGGAAAAAGAGTCTAATGTGTAAAGATCCGTCCGAATATCATCTTGGGAAATATATATTTTCTTTTGCTCCTCCTGAGCTTCGCATATATCCATATCTGTACGCATTTCGGCAGGCGTCACATTCCCCGGTTCTGACAGCCTGTCACAGAATTCAAGTCGAGGAATTTCAGCCTGGAAATTCGGGTCTTTACCCTCCCAGAGAGAGAGAGAGAGAGAGAGAAATAAGGAAAGCATTTGCAAAGAGAAATAGAGGAAATGTTGGGGATGGGAACATGGTCGGTGTCGCAGCAGTGGTGATGGTGGTCTTTGGGCAATGGCTCCTCTGCCTTGAGTTTCCAAGGTGAGAGACAGCGCATCTGTGGGGTGGTAGTAAAGGATCCCTGTTGGGAGAAAGATATGCCAGAAAGGATGAAGACGGGTATATGGGGTGGGATAGCAGATAAAATACGGTCTGGGGGCTGAATAAGTGTTTTTCAATATATATATACGTGTATGTGTGTGTGGATTTCACTGTGCCCCCACCCGCTCCTCTCCGAAGGAATACCAGATGTGTCCATCTTGAGGTGACCAACACGCGGTTTAAGGATTTGCTAGGCAATCCATTCTGATCTGTTTAAATTTTTCATCGGTCGCTGGGGAGGGAATACAAGTCTTTGCAATAGCTTTGTTTTCTGCCCCACCATCCACAACAATATCTTTTCTTGTTTTATCGCATCCTGATTGTTTTCCACCTCCCTTTGCCTTCAAATCTCGCGCATTCCCATTTCTCCCATTTTGGATAACGTCGTGGGGAATAAACCTGGCTGCCATGTTGTTTGGCTTTGAGGATATTGTGTTTTCTTGTGGTTGATTGCATTCATCAGTGCTGTGTTTTTCCTTGTGATACTCTTGTGTTGATCTATAAAGTATATTCTCAACCAATTTACCTCGTAGTCACTTGATGTGGCCCCTCCAATTCGGAGCTAACATTATGATGATTAATTATTGAAAATATGAGATTGAAATGACTGGCATTTAACCCTGTTGAAAGTCCTTATTGCTAAATTGTGTCTTCCTTTCAGTGTATTTTAGTTGGGTCTTTCTGTGGTTGTTTCTACTAGTGATGCTCTTTCTCTAGTTGGTTATACTGTGGGTGCCGGCCGGGCTGTCTTAAGAGCATCATGGGGCCCCCGGGCAAAGGGATTTTTCTGAGGCCCAATCTTACTAGAAATACTTTTCCACTAATCTACATGTTTACTCTCGAATATTTTATCCAGATCTCATTTTTGTGAGCCTCCCCCCCCCCCAATCTTGTGGTTCTTGTGCCGTACTAGGGTGGGCCATGTGTTAAGACGGCACAGGAGCCAAAAGGTTATAGTGCAAATTGCATTAACCCTTTCCGGGGCATAGTAGAAATCACTAAATCCCATGCAAAATGCCATTTCTTTTTTAATAAAATAGCCTTCTCTCATATTTTCAGCTAAGTAAGGGACATAAGTAACAGTGTTCTATTGAGAGAGAAACGACTTCAGAAAATATCTGGGCTTGTCAGTACTAAAATAAGAGGCTTTTTTTTAAGGACGCGAAATATCTCGTGAATGCCGCGTAGACGTTTTAAGAAGATTGAAGCTATCCCATGGAAAATTATGTTGATCTTGGCGAGATATCTCGACTCGCCTTTTATTTTATCACTGACAAGCCCAGATATTTTGTAACCTTGAGTTCTCAATGGAAAACTTTTAATACAAATACAAAGGCCACGGCAGACAAAATGCTCAACGAGGTGGCTGAAAAAAGATGCCCATAAAAAATATGGGTGTCGAATACATATCTAAACTATGTCAAAAATACATCAACCCAATAACAGCAAAAAAAAAACCCATAATTATGATGAAATATAAATATACTGCCCATGAAAAATTATGGTTATCTCATCTAAGTATTATAGATAGCTTCTCTCGATTTATCCCAACATGTTTATCATATTTCTTTTCCCTATGCCTCTTAGTTCGCACCTGCTGAAAATCGGAAGAAAGCTTACTTCGTTAAAGAAAAAGATATAGCACTTTAAAGGAAGGTTTAGGGATTTCTAGTTGGTGCTTAAAGTGTTAAAGTTAAAAAATAGTAATGAAAAACCGGCCGTGAAAGGTTATCAAATCATTTCGGTGACCATGGCTCTCCAAAAAAGGTTGAGCACTGTGTATTGTTGAGTTTCATGCGTTGTTTGTATGTTCTAGATACGTATAAGCCTGTTGCTTTCTCCTCTGTTTTCTTAAGATTTTGCTTCACTGTATTACCTAGAAGATATTGTAGATAAAATAGACATACCTACATACCTTCTCTGTTGCATCATCATTCATGTTCTTGAAGTCGATGGTTGAATTTCCATGTTGCGATTTTGGAACATTAAATTAATGGTGTTTAAGAAACTGCCATTTTCTTTCAAAGAAACTTCTCAAACCATTAAGGAAAAAAAGTCTTTAAAAAAACAGAAATATGGAAGAGAGAAAGAGAAAGAAAAAAAATGGAATCAGATTTTTAGCAAGACGGAGGCCAAACGAAGTTTTTCTTGCTCTTTTTGGCGTTATTTTTTTTTCCTTTAAAAGTATGTTTTTGGTGGGGTATGGTGGGTTGGTGGCAGTGAATGCCTTTTTCGGTGGCCTTATTAATGACAAAGCTAAAGGAAGCGAACACCTCCGCGAAATGAGATATGACAGCGCCACCATCAAAATTACCGTCTTCCCGGCTCTTCCCGAAAATTCCGGAATCTTCTTTTGGTGGAGTTAATATGCGGCCATATATCTTGGGCTGGCCGCAGGTAATTTTCCTAACTAGATGAAGCCCCGCGCGTCGGGAGGCCTAATCATATTCTTGTTTCACATCTTTATAACTTCATCAGCTCCAACGCTCAAGTTTTGCCGCCTAAGTGGAAAGAGGAGAACCGTTAGCGAATTGCGGTCCCCGCTAATTCATTAAAAATGATATTCGCAAGGATATCTCTTCCCTCGTCACTCCTTCTTTTGCCCAAACTCCATGCCATGCCATGCGCCTCTCTCTCTCTCGCTCTCTTTTGCTGCCTTGCCTGCCTAATCAGACGTCAGAAGACCGCTTTGGATCGCCTTACAAGGCCCTTAGTAAGCTAAGGGGTTGCTTAGGCAAAAACAAGCGAAATATTGCTTGAACCGGCGCCATTTTTTGGCGGTCAGGAGAAATTGAAGAGGTGCTTAAAAGAAACAAAATGCAACAGAGAGAAGAGCCACATGAATAGCCCATTCAAATGTGCTTTGCATCTTTTTTTTGTGCTATTTTTTTTAATTGTTGCAGTTTTCTTCGTAAGCGTCCGTAATGAAATCACGGAAAGCCTTGTTTTTTCAACAAGCTGTGTGGAGCATTTTCGTTTTTTGAACCTTGTGATGCTGCATGCAGTCAAACTCGGTTATAACGACATTGAAGATTCCCTCGAATGTCTGTCGTTGTAACCGAAGTGCCGTTACAACCACGGTTGACGTTATTAATACGTTTTTTGGCGAAAAATATAATCAGAGGCAATCATAGCCGCCGTTTAAGGGTTTGCGACAGTCGCACTGAGTCCACTTGTAAGGCCCTGCACTCACGGTTGTAGGATTTTATCAATTCTAAAATTATTTCTGTCATTTGTTCTGAATTTTCATCAATAGTCTGGAATTATTTCTTCTATTAATTCTGAATTTTCAACAATTCTGGATTTATTTTTTTTAATTATTTTCATAAGTTTCGGGAATTGTTTTATCTTTAGTTTAAAATTATCTTCAGTGCTGAATTTTCATCAATTTTTGTGTTAATTTATATTTAGTTGTGTGTTTAAAATTTTTTGTATGGATTCTGATTTTTTTTCGGCGTTCCTGTATATTCTGAAATAATGGATACTCTTCCCTTCTCCAACAAAATATATTAAATAAAGGGGTGGGGGTGGTCCTAAACATTTTGGTGCCCTGAAGTTGTTGAGACGCACCTTGGCCCGCTATCATTTTCGCACCATGCCCCCGCGTGTGGTAAGAGCGGCGCTGCAAGCAATCAAATACTGTTCACGATAGAGTTTATTTTTGATTAGGTTGACCAATTTGATCGAGAAAATAAGGGACATTGTCGATTTTCGCCAAACATGTAGCCAAATTTCGGCAATGTTGCCAAATATTGTTTATAAATAATTGTTGTCAAGAAATACAGTGTTACAGCAAGTCTGCTAAAATGTATTTCACGGAAATTTCATGGTATTCGCAACTATGTCAGATGAATATTTATAGTAATATTCATTATAGCACAATTTATAAACTATACTAATTACCTTCATTCCAGTTTCTAGTAAAAATTGCAAGATTCGTTGGAGAAACGAGACATTTTTATAAGAAAAAAGTCGGGAAGTGCAAAATACGAAATATTTTGTATAGCGGTCATGTCAATGATAAAGTTCGAACGTCAAACATGTAATAATTTTTTTTAACGTTAGGCATAAATAGAACAACAGACAAACATTCCCTGGACATGATCAACTCTAATCTTTATAAAAACGTCATTGTATCTCAAACGGAAACAAGAGTGATGAAAAATTTGTCGTTATGTCCAAGGTGGTTGATTTTCACCAACGTTATGAGCAAGGTTCATTATAACATTATTCTCTATAAGAATCTTTTCGGCGGACCGCTAATTATTGACGTTATATCCAAGGTGTCGTTACAGCCGAGGTTTTTATAACCAAGTTTGACTTTATCCATATCAGTGTTTCCTCCTAACGTTTTTTGCGGACCCCCTGTAGTGTCAGAAGGTGAATTTAGACGCCATTCTCCCATAAAATACAATAATTTATTGGTTTTTTTTTTCTTTGCATATCACAAAAAATGGAATAAATTACAATTTCACTGCACAAAAAGTTTCATGCACGTAAGTGGCGGTAAATGAAAATGATCCCGCGGACCCCTTACACATGACCACGGGTTGAGAAACACTTATCTAGATTAATGCACAAACACTCGGGCTGATGAAACCCCTAACTTTTCGAGTGTGATAATTCCCATAGCTTTGCGACCCATTTGTGCGACTATGAGTCTCATTCCAACAGGTGGTTTGTGGCAAAAAAATGAATACTTTTAATAAATGTCCTATCTAAATGAATTTCGAATCTGTAGGATATCGTGATTTTGGGTATAAATAAAATGCCGAAGTTAGATAATGATTTCGAAAAGAGACGTTTAAAATCTTCGCCAATGCAGATAGAGCGCCAATAAGGTTGTGCAGCAGCGTCTTATTCACTCTGGAGATGGTGGTGTCTTGTAGTTGAAGAAGAGGGAGCTCGAGGGGAGGTCGTCTCATCCATCTTAAACTGGTCTTAATGTCATTATGAAGTTGCTTCCTTCTCTTCAGAGGTTCTGCTGCTTCTGTTGCATAAAAGAGAGAGATTCAGTGAAGGAGGAGGGACAAATACTCCTCAGGGGCACGGCGTGAATATTTCATCTGGCTTTTCTTTTTCAGTTTCCGAGAAATCGAAACCTTATTAGGTAAATGCCTTTGAGAAAAGGATGTTGGGGGCCAGTGAACGGAAGGTCTCTCTCATTCGAGGAAAAGCAACTGTACTCTTCTAGACATTATACCTTGTTTTCGCTTGTGCTATTCATTCTCAAGCTGATGTGTGAAATGCAGAAAACAAAAGAATAAAATGTCTTACTAATATGACCGCCGAATGTTAAAATAATTTTATTCTTCCGTTCCCGTGGTTATGTCTCAAAAGATTCCCCGATAGCGTTCGAATAATTTTTATGGTGATTGAATGCTGAGGTTTACCAAAGCACTTCAAAGATTACTCCATGTTTCTTCATTGTAGCTGTCCATGGAATATTGAAAAAATATCGTGCTCTCACCTTGATCATTGCTCGTTGCTGTTTTACATGGATACATTTTTCAGTATTGTAGACAACTGAGTCGAAAATTTTGATACTAATATCACACGAGGCGATATTTAGGCCCACTCTTTAATAGTAGTTTTGTTTTTGATCAGCGTTTCTCAACCTGTGGTCCGCAAGCAGACCTGAAAATTGAATTCAATTTTTTTTTTTAATTTCATTTTTATGTTACTTATATTATATTCACACACATAGGCATGGCCCTCACAAGGGTGGGGCTAGCAGGGCTCCAGCGCTGGGGCACCCGGGATGATTCTCATCATTTTTTGGTTTTTCACTCTATCAATTAACTGTAGAGAAAGGGACCAGCCGAAGATCCCAGTCTAGGGGTGCTGCTCCGGATACTCGCATACCGCCCGAGTGGCGGTAAGATGCTTGTCTACCACCGTAAAGGTTGCCGTCGGGTCACAGGTTCAAACCGGGGGAAGAATATAGAAAACAAGATGTTTTCCTTATATATATATAACAAGCTTGAGGCCACTATCTATCACCGATAAATGGCGCCTTTATTTCCTACCCAGCTCGTTAATGACAGTAAATTGCGATATGGCCGGAGTTGATGTGTGGTGAAGTAGTATGTGGGAAACATGCAACTAGGTCCAAAGAAAAGAACACATTGCAAGTTGGTGGTCCGTCAATTTATTTTACATATTTTACTGGTCCTTGTGTTCAGAAAGGTCGAGAAGCGCTGTTTTAGATGGTACAAAAGCTGATATGTCTTATATGTGTACTATTTTTAGTCAGTGGATATCAACCCTATCCCTGCCAAAAAATTAGCTTTTTCTAAAAAGGGTTAAGAACACAAATGTGGGATTAGAAGGGTTTCTTGTTGGATGTTGATAGCTAAAACTACTCGCCACACCTTTATCCAAAAAAGGCAGGTCTCAAATCTTCTATGAAAATGAAAGCCTCGAGGTGTGAGCTGTCTAAGAAGAATCAAAAAAGGTTCTGTATCCAAAATATAGACTATATTGGCAGCAATTTTCCGATTAACTCTTTTCTGTGCAGCAACACTCACCAAGCACCCAACATATCAATTTACCAAACCTCAAAAGACGGTTGGTCATAACACTTGGGAGGTATTTAGCGTGATTCCGTGGGAACTACCAATACTTCGAAAATAATAATGATAAAAGAAATAGCAGAGGCTATTTTTGTTTTTCTCTTTGCTTTAATATATATTCCCTTTGCCCTCCATCAGGTTCGTCGCACAACGAGATCAAAAATGCGAAAATTATCTAGTAATGGTTTGTCTCATTTTTTCTTCCCAATCTCATTACGTTACTTGGTATAGGTTATTACATTTGAATCCCAAAAGTTTTTCCACGTTAAATGCCCATTACCCTCCAAGGAGGTTTAATAGCAAAAGAGGGACAATCGCGGCCGGGGCTATTATGATCGCTGTAGGAAATATTGCCAGTTTTCGAACACAGATAGATAAAAACAAAGTAGATAGTGGAGGAAAGGAAAACGAAAAGCGTTTTTAGTGTATATATAAAGATGGAGGGCAATGGGGGGATGGATGGTGAAAAGAAACAAGTAATAATGAAAGAAGGAGAAATTCTTAAACGAATAAATGGAGACGGAGGGAGAAGGTGTTCGACTGGCTGTTGTGCAAAACATGTAATTTTGTAGTTCTCGAAATAAAAGAATTTTGTGCCGCAATAAGCTTTTCGAGTATTAAACCGGGGAAGAGATGCCCCCGTATTTATTCTTCTGCTGCGAGTCATTTAATGGAGCTGTAATTGCTTTAATTTCTTTTTGCCCGGTAGAGATATACGCATATATGTGCGTGCATCAACGCGTACACAAACGATTGTTTGCGTGCTCCAAGGAAAAAAAACCCCACAGATAGATTTTTGTGTCGTCCAATTTAAAGAGTATGGAGAAGCGGCAGAAAAACCACGAAAATCTTCCGCGAAACCTTCGTGAAAGATTCCTTTAAGATAATAAATACTATACTATACAATTCTTGAATGAGAAAATGACGTAGTTCTGATTTATATAATCTGTTAGGGATTATCGCGAAGATGCGATAACTTCAATTTAAATTGTGTGGTATTTTTATTACTCGTCTCTCTCTGTATGGAATGTCTACAATTGATTTGAGTGGTTTTGAAATGTTAATGTATTTTTTTACACAAAATTTTACAAATAGGATTTTTTTCACATTAATCCATATTAGCAGTTGGGGGGGGGGTCACCATTCCACCGCACGATCCATTGTTTTTGTAATCTGCCTTCGAGGAATCACGAATATAAATTAGGTGGATTACCTCTATGACGTAAATGGATGAAGCTCATGCACATTTTTGGTCTTCAATCCAAGCATGAGTTAATTTGCCACCATGTCCAGATACACTCATACTATAGTGGTATGTTCGCCATGGCTTCCACGACTTGCAGGAGGGTCGCTAGGATGGAATCTTTCATGGTTCCTTCTATAGTGAATTTATAGTGTGAAAAAAAACAACAAATGGTGAGAGAGAATCATGTGCTGGAGCCCTGTCAGCCCCATCCTTGTGGGGGGGGGGGACATACTGTTCGCAGATGAAAAAGAGCAAAATGATTTTTTTTCCGACCATAAATACAACCTCTCTTTTGGGACCACAAATAGAAATCAAAATAAAATTTAACAGATACTAGTTTTGTAACATTGAATTTAATCACTCTCTGTAGCCATAAAAAAATCGCGAAATCATTTTAATCAATTATGGACATCCTGTATGTCAACTCTGATTTGAAAGTAGTCAGTTTTGTGAGACCTTGTTTTTGTTGTCCATTTATGTCTTATTTTATCTGAGAAACGAGAACCTATATACCCCAGCTCTTCCTATATCTCCAAATATGACTAGTAGATTTTTCTACCGATAGTCTGAGTGTGTGAACACATTCGTACATTCAATTACATATAAAAAAGTTTTTCACGCTAATCCATAACAGCGTTGAGGTCGTATAGATATAATATAACGTCTTACGTCTATGGTTGAGGTCATCATTTCCAACACTACATCTATTGTTTTCATAATCTGCTTTCAGGAAACACGAATATAAATGAGACGAACTATGTAGGTAGATAAAGCTTGCACATTGTTGGTCCCTAATCGAGGCATAGGCTAATTTTCTACCAATTTTATATTCTAGTAGTCTGTTCGCAGATCAAAAAGAGCAAAATGATTTCTTTCCGACTGTAACCTATCTTTTGGGACCACAAATGGGAACCAAAATAAAATTTAATATAGTTTTTGTCTTGATATCATCAAATTCAATCAACTTGTAACCGTATAATATCCTGAAATCATTTTAAGCAATTATGAATACCCTGTATATCGGGGCTTGAAAACAAATATCAGGTCGCCACGGGGTGACTAGAAATCTCTCGGTATTGGTGCCTAAAATTTCCTATACGTGGTTGCTATAAATTGGAGTCTAAGGATGACACTAAATTTTCTTATTTCGTTACATTACGTCTTTTAACGTGGGAAGAAGTTATGAACTTTCAGAAGTGGGAAAAAAACATCATTTAGGACCGTGTTTCTTCAGCAAAAAACATGCTTGGCTCCTAAGAAATTTGGCTGGTGCTTTAATGTTTTCGATTTCTCAAGCCCTGCTGTATATAGCTAGCTCTAATTCGAAAGTAGTCAGTTTTGTGAGAAGACTTTGGTTTTTGTCAATTTATCTCTTACTTCAGCTGAGAAACGAGAACCCTATGACCTTCCAGCTTTTTCTATATCTCCAATGTGGTAGTAGATTTTGTTACTGATAGTCTGAGGTGTGTAAAAGCATTCGTGCCGTTCAGTTACCAATCTTTGGTAACTAATGTCAGAAATTGTCTTCCCATCCCCTGATTAATTCTATAACACCAACTTCAGTGTTTTTTGTTTTTTTTTTATTTTGCGGGCTAGAACTGCTATTTTGTGTCTCTCCAACTGTGTCTTGTTCTAGTAATTGATGACGTCATCTCTAATCTAGCAACTGCCCCCTTCCTGTAGACAAGTTGCATCTAGGGTAAGTTGGGGGCGGAGCTTTTGCAGAGAAGGAAAGAGAGTGTGTGTCCCTTGTCATTACTACCAGCCTGGTTATGAGAAACCTTTGGTGGAAATTGTGGGGCTAGTGTCGAAATTCGTGGTGACATTTTTGCACATAGATCAGGTCTGGGAAACTTACAATAATTACTGTAGTTTCCGATAATAATGGAGAAGAGAAGAGAGTCTTCCGTTTTTGTGTCCTTATGTTCTCCTTCCCTCCCACGTCCGGAAATATATGTCGTGCTAAAAGAAAATTACGTTTGAGTGATCATCTTGTTATCCATTTCTGCATCGGGATAGTGCTATATGGTGCTGTTAGAGTCGTAATGAGTATCATTCGCTGCTTCGAATCATTTTCACTTTCCCCCCCCCCCATGCAGATTATACGACAGGCTTTATTGATCCCTAATTATTATTTTTTTACATGTGCATGCACTACTGTACAGGCTGTCTCAAATTATTTGTGCGCAGCGGATATCTCTGCAACCGTTGACTTTAGAAACATAGTTCGATTACAAAAAGTTTCCAAATGACGCGCAGACACTTAAGTTCTCAAAATATGTTCAAGGAGTCGTATACATAAAAAAAGTTTGAAAAATTACATTTTTATACAGCCACCGTGTGCTAAATGCAGATCCCCTGTGAAGAGTCATTTACAAAAAATAAAATGCAATATTCATCGAGATGTGAAATATATAAAATCACTATATGTTTTTGCAATTTATCACTGTGTTGGCAAGTTTTTCCTGAAAAGTTTCTACGTTTAGGGACTCCTCTGATATAATTTAATCCAATCTTTTCTTATTTTTATTCACAATTAATAGCAATTACATTTTTTGACAATTACTTTGATAATTACAGAATTTTTACAACTTTTAATTACTTTACGTTTCGCAATTTGCAAACCAACACATCCTTAATCATGGGTGGCAAACGCTGAAAACTTCAAAGTCAAATATTCCCGTTAATATTGAATTTAAAAATATGAATTTTTTGTAAAAGACTTTCAAGAACCGCAATTTGCATTCCAGTAATTACAAGTTTTAGTACGTAGGTCTCATAAAAAGTTAATTTTTCTCTATTTTTTACGCATACCCTTGGGTAATTTTGAGTAACCTCACGTCATCTGAAAACATTTTGTAATTGAAAATATTTTTCTAATGTCAACGGTTGCAGAGTTATCTGCTGTGCAAACAATTTAGGACATTTTCGTGTATACAGTCGAACTCGGTTATAAAGATCTCAGTTATAATGACACATCAGCTATAACGTCAATAATTGGCGTCCCGGCTGATACTCGTGGGGGAATAATGTTTATACCGTCGATGAAAGCGGTACGACCACGAATATAACGAGATATTTTTGATCAGTTCTTCTGTTTTTCAAGATATTCCTTAAAAAATTCCTACAAAATGTCCCGTTTTCTCAACGAATGTTGCTTTAATTCAAATACTAAAGTCAGTCACGGAAATAATTTGCATAATTTTGAGAATATGATTATAAATACAAATATTCATCTCACATATTTGTCATGAGAATTTTTTAAAATAATTTTGAATTCTTTGCAGACTTGCTGTAGCACTTCATTTTCAGCCAAGGGTTATTTATAGGTAATAATAGTGGCTGACAATTGGCAACATTTATTTTATCGATAAAATATGGTCACAAAGTTACAAAGAAATAACTTGATTTTTGTATTTAATTGCATCCGATTATATTTTTTATGTCCTGGAAAACGTTAATCTCTGTTATAATGGCACCTCGGTTATAACGACAATTTTTTTCAAAATCCTCGATATCGTTATAACCGAGTTTTTCTGTATATGCCCCGTCGTGGTTTTAACTAGTGGGAATTGAAAGGAATATGCGGAGCAAGACGTTTCGTTTGATTCTCCTCCGGGGCAATTTCGAGGCAGTAAAATTGCCGTTGCAAAAGAGCCGCTTCAGATAGATTCATTAGAGTTGAGAAGATTTTGAACAAGCAATTTCAAGCTCTTGCTCTTTTACGGTGGAGATTCCCTGCAATTGGATTTTATTGGGAAGCGTCGTCAAAGGAGCGAAAGCAGTAGCGGCGGCCGCCGCCTGGAGACTAACCATAGATCACACTTGACCCCGAAACTGGACCTCGGTTGCATGTTCTGACGCAGGGTCGGGGCGCTAACGCCATTATTAATTTTTCCTTCTATCCACCCTTCAAATACCCTCCCGACTCTCTTTTCTTTCAATACTAGTCTTTCTATCTCTCTCATTTACTCTTGTGGCTGTTTTGGCGGTAGGAATTGGTGTGAGAAAAGTAAGACGCTCCGTACTCAACTTGCAATAGGTGAGGGTATTGGACATTATTCATTTTGAGAAATACGCTATTTTTAATATAAACGGAAAATTCGCATTTCCGGTGAGACAGATAATCACACTCGGTTATACCGACAACTCGGCAATAACGTCAATAATTGGTAGTCCGGACTGATCTTCCATAGAGAATTATGTTAATGAACTTTGAAGATCAACCGTCGAAGAAGATCAACCACCTCGGATATAACGATAAATATTTCGTCAATTTTGTTTCCGTTTCACACAATGACGTTTTCCCAAGAAATGCCTAAGATTTGAACTGATCACATCCAGGAAATGTTTATCTTGATTTATTACATGTTTGACGCTTGAACTTGCTCATTGGCATGATCACTACACAAAACATTTCCTTGTTATGCCCCTGCCAACTTTTTCTTATAAAAATGTCTCGTGTTTTCCACGAGAAGCTTGTTTTAATTCATAATCTTTACTAGAATCAGGAATGCGGGTAATTTACATTTTATAAATTGTGTTGTAATGAATATGACTACAAATATCCATTTCACATATTTGCCAAGTTTCATCTTTTTTACGTTTGAAATGCGTTTTAGCAGACTTGCTATAGCATTTCTCTTATCTCGCCAAGCGTTATTTATAAACAATATTTGGTGGTCTTGCGGACACATTTAGCAACATGTTTGGCTTCAAATACCCTCCCGACCTTTTTCTTTTAAGAGATTCGTGTCTCTCTTTTGGCGGTAGTAATTTGTGTGAGAAAAGTAAAGCGTTTTGTTTTGAACTTACAAGAGGTGAAGGTATTAGACATTTATTCTTTTTAAAATACAGTCAAGCTTTGTTTTCACAATGCCTCGCTTGGCTATAACGTCAATATTTGCCAGTCTGACCTGATTCCTATAGAAAGTAAGGTAATGAATCGCGCTTATAACGTCAATGAAAATGCAACGACCTCGGATATAACGACACATCGCCTTTGCTTCATTTTTATGTTGTTTTCCCATAAATTCATAAAACTAGAGCTCATCACATTGAGGCCACGTTCATTTGCTGCTCTATTGATGCCTAATGTTGAAAAAAGATTATTACTTGTTTAATGCTCCGTCTTGCTTCTCATTGACATAATCCGATAAGGACTCTCTTTACCGTATTTTCTCTTATATAATTTTGCCCTTCCCGATTTTGTTTTACAGAAACGTCCCTTTTTTTCGTATTTTCAATAAGGCTTACTTAATTCATAACCTTGCCTGAAATCGGGGATGAAAGAATTTGCATGATTTATAAATTCTGTTGTAATGAATATATAAATATTCATCTACATATTTGCAAATTCATTTTTTCCCCGCTAGTTACATTTTAAATCACTGGGGATTTGCTGTAACGTAGTATTTCTCACCAAGCGCTGTTTATTAGCAATATTTGGCAATGTCTCGTATTTTTTTCCCAATTTCCCCGTATTTTCTTGATCAAAAATATGTTCATAATGAAATTATAACTTCATGCATATATTTGATTCCATATAATTATATTTTTCACCAAGAAATCTCTGGAAAAAGTCGACCTCGGTTGTAACGACATCTTGGTTACAACGACAAAATTTCATGGAATCTTTGATAATGTCGTTACAACAGAGTTTAACTGTACACTGTTTTAATACGGACTGAAAACTTTTGCAGTTCTGATGAGACAGATACTCGGTACCATCATTTTTTCATAGAACCAGTGTGGCCTATAATAAATAACATAAATCTATCCACAAAACACACACATTTGATCAGATTTCCATTCAAGTCACATTGAAGTCTTACATGCTTTTCTCGTGATGGCTTTTACTATTATTATTACCCTAAATGCATCACCGTGAATTCTTTATATATCTTAATATGAAACTTTCAAATACGTCAGCTAGTGATGGGAAACTATAATTTTCGTAATGAAAACTTCATTAAAAACGGTAGCCTCGGGTTAGTGTTATGGTGATGATTCAACATGAATTTTGTTACTTTATCTGTTTGGGGGGTTTAAGTTAAAGAGACCCAACCCGGTTTTTTCGAAAGACCCGCTCCGAGTACCACACCTTAAGACGATCATTTTTCATTTGTTGGTTCCTAGGTTTTTAGCCTCTCGCACTTAACACGACTTACAAGTACAATGACCATGCCTATTTCAACAGATTTGCTAAAGGGGAAGTAAGAAAAAAAATGACGGAATCGTCGAAATTTTCCTTTCTACTATTAACCTCTTCACCGCTATAGTAATAGACTCAAGAAAATTGTATGTTATTACATCGCTTGTAAGTGTCATTGCAACTTGTAGGAAAATGATTTCGAGGTGGGTTGGTATGGCCCCCCCCCATCCCTAAACAGAAAATGGATTTCTGGAATTGATTTATATATTTTCACTTCGGCGGGGTTATTTATTTATTTATGCTGTTGTTAACGATGTTTTCACTCTCAGGAAACATTCTGGAAGAGGGCGAGAGAGAGGTTTGCTCCGTTCGCGCGACGCTGTCATTGGGATTTAGATTAACGACATGCTTGTTGAGCATGTTTAAGAGTTGTTGTAAAAGGTGAAGATAAAGACTATTATGCCACTCGAAATGGTTAGGTTTGGAATTGGCACGTGACTCAATGTATAATCTGCTCATTAAGTTCTCTACTTATATAATATGGGAGCTCATTTTTCTTTTTGCCTGTCCGCGGTGAGTTCGGCTTTGTTTACTCGTATATTTATATTTATGCTCCAGCTTTCGCGGTGAGTAGATGTGACTCTATAAATATAACGATAGGAGAGGCTTTTATTCAATTATAACGATTGCGTGATCGGAATCAGCCAATCAAAATCAGCTTTTTTTGTGAGTTTCGCGGTGAACTTATGTTGCATAAATAACAGCGAATTAGATAAATTACTACAAAAATAAAAATGAGCTCTCATATCTTAAAAGCTCGAAACCTTAACTAGTGAATTTTAAACAGACGAGTCACACTATTTGTAACTACCTTTTTTGACATCAACAATGTATAGCTAGTAAAATGAAGTATGTGTCAGAAGCTGGATTCTAGTGGATGGTGTTGGGACATGTAAGCATTCTGGAAAGGTTTCAATCGTTACTATCAACAGCGATTTATCAGATTTTTCACAACAATATGCTTATCGGCCTTCTACCCAAGTATCTCTGAAATTGGACAGTTTGGTGAAATATTCGTGCACCGCTGTCACTAAAAGGTACCGTAAACGAGCGGCACTATAGCCAATATTTTCGGAGTATAAATTTAAAATAGAAACAACATACCACTATATGTGACATTGATGTGAGATGTAAACGTCATCTTCGAAAGAGCTTCAGGTCTGACGATGTACCACAATTGTGCAGTTCGAACGAACCAAGAGCTTCAGCACCAAATCAGACTTGACTTTTGTGCCATGTCCTGTTGTGTATGGGGCGTCAAAGCGGATGGATGGTCACCACACCCATATGGCCAGAAGTAGCATGACTTCAATTTGCGTTCCGATAAAAAAAATTAACATGTGCATTGTATAAAAAGAACCCCAAATTTTCCGTATCCTGTGAAAAAATGCCAAGAAAAAACGTTCTGCAAAAACTACTAGAACATCTCAAGCTGTTGGTAGCAACATTATTGTGTGAAATATTATAAGGAAATATAACATTTTCTGCTATTGTAGCATCGTCTGGGTTCGCTGATACTTCTGAAAGACAATTTCAATCGGGCGCGCGTAAGCCCAGGTCGATAAGATATTCGCCTAAAGTACCAAATGTTTAGAGGTGTCGCGAGTTCGATACCCGGTTCGTCCTTGTCAGAAAACTTTTCTGACACAGGGGTACAACAGAAACGCAGACGTGACCGCAGAAAAAATTACTACCGAGGGGTTAGTGCGCCAAACCTCTCGATGAGTATAAAAAGAAGCCTGCAGTTCGGAATCGGCAATATATTGTAGGTCCCGGTCTAATTAGCCCTCGTGTGCAGACAATGACCGTGGTGCGACAAAAATGATCAATGACAATTTCAATCGTTATGGTTATGAAACAATCCTTGCAGATCATATATACTCGTAAATGTTGATTGTTTTCCTAGGGATGTATGGGATCTTCCGGCACAGAAATGCGATGCGTCATATGCCCGAAAATGTCGCGATAACTAAAAAAGCATAACAAAAACCTTCAAAGTACCAATCTAGTACATCTGGCCAATGATGTACTACCTCTTAGGCTGGAATTACAGTATAAAAAGTTGATCAAAGACGTTTTACGAAACTTGAAAAAATAACCGATAAGCCTATTTGGATACATTTGCTTGAATGTAACCGATACGATTACTGGTTGCATTTTCCAAGTTTTATAAAAGAACTTTCATAAAACTTTCGTAGATGCCTTATCCCGGCTTTAAGGTTTTTCCCATCTTTTTTGAAACTCACCGTACCGATCAACACGGAGCACCCTCCAGTAGTTATCGAATGCACTGAAGTCTGATTTGCCCTTTTTTGACACTATTCTAGTATCTTATTGCGTCACTTCTAAATCATCTAGTTTATTCATATTATTCTTTATTATTATTATTCTTTATTATTATTATTCTTTATATTAACTGGTGGTTAATGTAACGTTGGTTGTGTATATTGAATCATGATAAAATTTGACACTTTTGCGACTTATCACGTTCTTTTTCCGGAATTTCAAGCCAAAATAACCAAGAACTTTATCCTATACAATCTACAAAAATTGAACAAGCATTCGTGTATTTGAATCCTTCAAATATTTTTGAATTACTTGAATTTATTTCAAAACTTAAAATCGTTATAGACATTGTATAAGTTCCTGTCGCTATTCTTCGTTCTTGGAAGATGGAAATTCTGAAATATTTTTATTCGAATACATATAATCCACGTTTTGAAAATGCGTTTGGTTTTGAGGGCTTTTTTTTCTGTTGAATTCTTTTTCTTTCTTTTTTTTTTTTTTTTTGTCTGTTACATTACCTCGAGGGGAGAAAACTTTGTGCAATAACTGGAAATGATTTTAAAACTCCAAAAATTTTCTAGCATTGTCGAGAAAGGAGAACGAAACAAAAAAAATTTTTTGGTGGAAGAGATTTTTCCTCTTATTCTGGCGGTCATATTGTTTAGAAGGGAAAAAATTTGACAACCGTGGTAGAGAGAGAGAGAGAGAGAGGATTAGCAAAACTTTGGAGAAAACGTTGCTTTGAAATTCGCTAATGACTTTTCCGATACAAGCGGAGGAAATGCTAGTACAATTATCGCTTCGGAGTAAATTTTCCCCTGGATAGCTTGCTAGTTAGAAACAAGAAAAGGGACAGCAGTTGGAAACTATGATTCGTTGGTAATGATTTCAAAAGCTTGTTGAAAAAAAAAATATATATTTTTTTTTCTCCTCCACTTTGTACTGATCTCAATTGTTAGTTATCGGTAAAAATATAATTCAATGATAACGTTATAACTTGCTTTTCCTGGTAAAATGGAAGAGTATCTTCATAGTGGCAGGTTGTAAAACTTATACGGACCATATCAGTTGTTTTTAGTTTAGCTTTAGTCTATATTTTTTCGAATGTTATTAGTTCATAACATATGCTGATGTAGAATGAATATTTGGTGTTTTGACCTTGGCTGAGATTTGTGAATAATGCGGTATGAGTAGTTTTGTTTAAAAAAAGTTTATCATTGTAGTCATGAGAATATATGGGAGATTTTTGTCTGGCATAAGCATTTTCATAAATAATGTTCCCATGGCTAACGAAGTTAATACCAGAAGTTGTTATCTATGGCAGGGATTTCCAACGTAAAAGCTCTCGAGGAACCCTTAATGCTTATGAGACTGTTTCGCGGAATCCAAACAAATTTTAAACATTTATCTAATGTACAGGGTGCCCCGTGTAAAGGTCGCATACGTTATGGGGTTCAAGAAACCTCACTCCTGGTGGATAAAAAAACTTCCAAAAACAATCTTTTTTACGACTTATAATTTCCAGATTGAAGTGGAAAATAACATTTATGACTAGTTTATCAGTCGTGGAGTTAGAATCAGCTTCTAGTTTGAAAATTCAATCTAAAAAAACTCCAACAAATCACACAAACCAATAAAACGTGAAGTTACATTGAGTAAAGACAGCCAGTTTCAAGCTATAGAGCACATAATTTTCTGAAAGTTGCCTTTTTTCCTTTTTTTTTTTTTTTGCTTGTCACGTGATGTTACATGACAAGTAGTGATTGGATAGTGAAAGAACGCATCCATGTGTTATCTGGGTTATGGAGTCCCAAAATTTTCAATGCACTCATTAACAGCGATGGTCATTCGTGGGAAATTTAATATTCTCTAATATACTTTACTTTAAACATCAAACAAAATAATATTTTGAAGACGGGAAAAAATGCAGTGCAATGCATTTCTTGAATTCTTTGTATGGCTCAAGTGTCCGCAGTCCCTGAACGACGAGGTCGATAGAGAAAACTACTGATTTCTCAGTTGAGTCATCCAAATGGTTTGAATGAAACCACACTATTTCGACAAAATTAAAAATAAAGAACAACTTTACAAGTATCAGCAACAAGAAAGTCTTCTTTGAGAGCTCTCCAAGTACCGGGATTTTTAAAGGTTGCATGACGTTTGGTTCTGCGAAATACCATATAGAAACATGATCTAGGGATCTGTGGTAGGATAACTTTATCAATAAAAGTACGAACAAGCGTACAAGTATACCGCATTTACTGAATATTCCACATTTTTTAGAGTTCGATTGAAATGTGTATTTGTGAGTATTTATATGCAATTTTAAAAAATAAATATATTTCAATTTTCTACAGGCGTGCAACGAGTTCACGACGCACGTCATGAACTTACTACGAGAGCAAAGCCGCACTCGCCCTATCACGACGAAAGAGATTGAAAGAATGGTGCAGATCATCCACAAGAAATTCAACTCCATCCAAGTCCAGCTGAAGCAGAGCACGTGTGAAGCCGTCATGATTCTCAGGTCCAGGTTTCTGGATGCGAGGTGAGTCTCGATGGCTTGTTTATGTTTTGTTCTTGTTCAAATCATGATGGAAATAACACTATCTTAACCTAATACATATTATCAGAAATAGTAGAAGTTATAATTCATCGTTTTTAATATGATGTATTTGGATGTCTTTTTCGTTATGCATCTGGGGATGCGGTATCTTAAAAGTAGAGACTGGCACTCATTTCGTTTTTGGAAGTGGAAAATGGTTCTGTACCAATGGTTTTCGACGAGGTTAAAATTTTGTGTTCAAAAATTGGCTTTAGCAAAGTTGCAGAAGTTTCCCTTGGAATCTCTCGCCACCTCCCCAACTAAAAAGAGATTTCCAACGTAGTATCGGAGAAGTCGAGATCCGAAACATTTCGTGAAGAAGCGAAACTTACCAGTCTGTCACCCGGGTTTGAAAGTTTTGCCACGGAAATGGGGCTTTAAGACATATCTCGAATGCAAAGGACCGTTTCACTTCTCTACACATTACTCAGCACTCTTCCTTCGGCAATATATTTTTTTGCTGTTTGAAGTTGGGCAGGGTAAAAGATGGGTGTGTGGAGGGGCTGATAGAAGTAAAGCAATATAACACAAGCCTAGGAAGTAGTTCGTGCATTTTGGGGAACTGGGTGAGAAACCATACCTCGTCGTTAAAAATTAGCAGAAACTTTTCTGACAGTGAGTTTCTAAGGCCAAAAGTATTGAGCGGTTTCGTGGTAATGTCGTTAATGCAATAACATCCATCAATTAAAAGTCTCGAGCTTTGCTAATTACCGCATTTTCTTAATCTTTTGGAATTTTGACTCGCTTGCCTCTCTCTCTTTTACCAACCTCTTGACACGCACACGTGCGTCCCCCACGAACCCTGTGTTTCTGTTACCCCACCTTCATTACATCCTTTTCAGCGGGGCGTTGCTGGAACACCGGTTATGATTAGCATGCTATGCTGCTTGGTGATCGCCTCCTTTTAAAAATCAATGAGAATCAGCTTCTTTAGCTTTGCTGCTGCACTTCAATTTTTGTGGCTGGATCCGTTCGTTCGCTAAAGATTAGCGTTTTGACGACTTGGTTTGGCATCGCCACTACCTCCATCCAAAAGTCATGTAATTCTCGAATTTTTTTTTCCTGTCCCTCTCTTTCAGTCTTCTCTTTCTCGTTGACTGCTAACCTCATCTTCGATCTTTTATGGTTCAACGCTGCCTAGAGCTTTAGGTTCACCCACCACCTGCGGCTATAACACGACTCTTTTAGCTGATGCCCCCTCTCTCGGCAACGTAATTTCAAACTTCATTTATTTTTGGACGGGAATTCGCGTCGTCATCTTCTTCCGTACCATGACTCAAGCTTTCATATAATTCTCCCGGCTTAATAAATAGTATCGTTGATATTCTATAATTCTAACTTTCGAAGCGATATTCGATATTTGATTGTTAGCCTTGTATTATGGTCATACAGTGTGCCCAGGAAGTTCTTATCTCGGGCCTCTTTCTTTTCTTCTCAACCGTTAGTTATAGAAACGTGCTTCCAATTGAATCGTCAGTTTTAAGAAGGGAATAAATATCAAAAATGGCAAAATTACTTTTTGTACTACAAAGTATGTCCAAGCTTCGCTCTACACGTGAGTGGTAAGATGAAAAAACAACAAAAACCATTCCCTATCCCTAGAGGCAGATATAGAACCTTGAAAAGCATAAGGTTTAAGAAGTTAAAGTACCACTCTTACCGTTTCTTCGATTTCTCAAAAACTAGATTTTTGCACTTGTTCCCTTCTTAAAACTGACGACACAATTAGATAAAATATCCAATTAACGTGCCAATTTCAGGAATGTTATATATTTTACCAGTATCCATATATGCACCGAGATACAAAATGTTTATACGGCTTCTTTGTCCTCTAACTACCAATTAGGAAATTGTTGCGTTGTCTTTCCTGAGCCCAAAAAAATATGTTTCTAAGTGCAATATTCGCTGAGATATAATGCTGATTGAAAGTTAATGATTGAACTCGGAATTTAGAAAAGTTGATAAATGGCAAATGCAAAATAATTTTTTCGAACTTTTTCTTGAGCATGGTTCTTAATATATGCTGCTCTTTCCCTCATTGTCAGTGTCTTGAACTCTAATGTCTCGGCTGATAATGCTACTGCACTTAGAAACATGGAATTTTCATCTTTGGCTTCAGGGCGAACATTTTCTGATTGAAGTTGATGGGCGAAAGGAACGTATAAAAAATTAAATTTTGTATCTCGTTAAATAATTGGCCCCTGGTAGAATAAATGACATACCTAAAGTAGACACGTTTTTTGGATACTCTTTTTCATTGAAAATATGTTTTTATAACCAACGGTTGGGAAGGAAAAGGCCTTGTTTAAGACATTCTGGGCGCCTGCATACCTAATCTAAAATTTTCAAAATTTTATTGTGACAAAAAGAAATTAGTTGGAAACCCATTTAATACTTTTCACGTTTTCTCCTTGGAATTATTAATACATATTGCGAAATATTTTTGAATTCTACGAAATACCAATCTGTTGAACAATTTCTCTTAGAAATCTCCTAAATCGCATTAAGAATCCGTTTCAAGTCGAATCATTACGAAAGATCTTTCATTGGAAATTAATTTAATAGAAATAATACCGGGGGAAAAAAATGATATCCCATATTCAAACTGTAATTAAAATAGAACAAGTGAGGCATAATGAGATGTATTAGAGAGAGAGGTAAAAAAAATTAATCTTCACTCGTCATTTTTTTTTTTTTTAACTTTCCGTATATCTCTCACGTGGTTTAACTGAATCCTTGATGAACCATGAGCTAATGGAAAATCCTCTAGGACTTAGTTATGTTAGGACGTTACATTTATTTTACCTCCACGCCTCGCGTGAAAGCAATAATAATAATAATATAGTATATTATATTTTTTTTTTGAAAAAAATGTGAAATTTAAAGCAGTAAAAAAAAAAATCTTTTGAATTTTTTTTAACCACGCTTTTTATTTTTTTGCGACTTGGTACTTTGAAAGCATTTCTTGTCTAATCCTCAAGCTTTTTAAAAGCAATTTTTTTTTTTTTCATGGTGTTTTCTTTGGTGCTGCTTCATTCGCCCTCTTTTCTGTTATTTACTTTCCTAACTGACAGTTTAATTCTTTCCTTTACATCGAAAAGTGAAAAAAAGCACCTAAATATAAAAAAAAAAATAAAAAATAAAATAAAGATCGCGCAGCACTAAAGACTCAAAAGTATTCGTGAAGATTTTATTTCTTCTTACAACTTTTTTAACGTCCCGTTTTTATGTTTTTTCTTTAGTCTTTGAGGTCGTTCTGTAGAATTTGCAACCAGACGTTTAAACTTAGATCATGACACTTTGAGCCGTTTTTTTTTTTATTTATATATATTCTGTTTTCTTATAATTTTTTTTTTTAGTTGGTCTTATTCTCTTCCATTTACTCTCCATTTTTTTTTTTTTTTTTTTTTTTTTGTTACTTTACGCATCCTTCCGATTAAGTGAAAAAAATAAAATAAAAGACTTGAGCACAGAACCGAGAGATACAACAGTAAAAAAAGCGGCCATTTCATACTGTTTGCTGCCTACCTAAGGTACAGGAAAAAGGAGCTGGAGAAGAGTATAAAAAAAATGTTATAAATAAATAATAAAATAACCGAGTGAATTGCAGAGAAAAGAATAGAATAGGAGATAGAAGGGAAGTATCCATTGACACGGAGACCATCTCTTTTCCGCCTCTATTCTTAATGTCATTAATTTTATTACCTCTTAAAACCCTAGGATTCGAAATTGCCATGAAGAGGAAATTTTAACATCGCCGCCACTAAAGATACTGTTTACACTCGTCAAAGAAAAAGGGGGGATGACTAGAAAGTTAATTTAAATTAATTTTAGGAGTGTGAAGCCTCCTCTCCCCCTGTATTTTCTATCACTACGACAACAAGTTAACGAC
The DNA here is from genome assembly GCF_987345545.1 of Pholcus phalangioides. Lineage (NCBI taxonomy): Eukaryota > Metazoa > Arthropoda > Arachnida > Araneae > Pholcidae > Pholcus > Pholcus phalangioides. The sequence continues at coordinate 12,770,160 of NW_028301625.1, read as the reverse complement.
TATGACGGATATGAGATTTTAGTTTTTAATGACGTGAATGAGAAACATCTCAGGTCTGTAATTTTCTTGTAAAAATTAATTATTGCAATTTGTTATGTATATACTGTAAGGAAATTAACACTAGAGATCTGTATGTTTTTGATTATTAAATAAAAGTGTAATGATGAGGTTTGTGTTTGTTTAATGCAAATAGAGAGAAATGAAGTAAAATTTCGGTTCCCGGTTGTGTTTTTTCGAATTGGATGAGCAAGAGAATTGAATTTGATTTAATTCTGGCTAGGCCCGCTGTAGTTACGTCCATTTGGATGCAATGAAACTTCTAAGTGATTCATTTTTTGTTCTAAAAAACTGGACTTTTGAAGATGTGACCACACTAAAACTTCCTTCAGACCAGAGTTTTTCAACTTGTGGTCCGCTGAGTAGAAGTGGGCCATAAAGGTATAGATAGGTGATCCGCAGGCAGACTTGAAAATTTAATTCTGATGAAATGAAAATTATTCAGTTGTATGCAACGAATATTGATGATATTCACATTGACTCGAACAATAAATACAGCCCACATACATGTACCTCGTCCATATTCCTCTGTGGAATTTCTAACGAATCGGTACATGTTGAGATTATGTCCGTGTTGTGAACCTAACGTGAACTTGTTTCTGTGTAATTGTTATAGTGCTGCCATCTGACATGTATTTTTTTTTTCGAACTATGAGTGAAGTGTAATGTTCGAAGATTTTATCGTAGTAGGCCTGTTGCTCTCTGCGGCGAAACTTTTGAATGGGAAGATGGGCTTGCATTCGCAACTTGAAGTTGGGAACCGCAGAAAACCAACTTCAGCCGACCATCACTGCGGCGACGGTGGGGTTAGAAATCGGGACCTCGCGATGAACCCCACCGCTCACATACAGCCCACATACTGTAAATTAGTGGACCATCGAATAATTTTTGAAATTTTAGTGGTCCTTGGGTTCAGAAAGGATGAAAACCCATCTCTGCTTTAAACGATTTCCTCCAGGGAAAACTTCCGGACTGGAAAAAAATTGATACTAAAGTGCAATATTTTTCAAAAGGTTTGCTAAGGGTTCTGTGGGTTGCTTTTGAGAACAAAGTTGAAAATAAATTCTGAAAATCCGTGTTTCTATACACCTCTCACGTGTGCTTGGCTATAGCTATTCCCAATAATTTGGGCAAGCTACACTTCTGGAAAAGGGATTATAATTTTTAATACAGTAGAGTCTCGCTTATTCGACATAAAAGGGAAGGCAGAACGTCGGATAAACGAAAATAGTCAGATAACAGGGAGGTGTTAAGAAAACCAGACCTGCCAACTCTCCGGATTTTTTATCCTTCCTCCTGCTCTCCGGATTTGTTGAAATTTCTTTGGATTTTGGCAGAAAATTGGATTTTACGCGAGCTTTCACGTTCTCGTGACATCAATGACTGCCGTCGTCGTTAGGGAAAACACCCATAGAGGACAGCATGGTCATTTCCATCGAGCAGCCATAAAAAAGTCTTGGTGACCGCACTTAAGCAACTGACAAAGACGTGACTTTGTTAACGTAGCGTTTATCGGCAATTATTTATCAGGGGCGTGACCTTGGTTGCCGAAATTCCTGTATAATCGTTATTGTATTCCATTAACAGCCGTGCGGTATATAAACACAAGTTTTTCGTCAGCAGCTTTGTATTTTGAAGTTTTTTAATTGTTTCCTCTGATTAAATATGTCTTCAGAAAGAAAATATAAAACTTTAAGCTATATAAAACTTTTAAGAGAGTTCATATATCCAAGATAATCACTGATAGCATCCACGGAAGGAAACACTTATGTTTTTTTTATGAAAAGTATATGTAGATGTGATTTATCTATTCTGCATGGAAAGACTGACATGGAATTATATTCTGCTCAGGGGCAATGCAGAACCTGCCTTGGGGGGTGGGTGGGGGGGAGGGAGGAATGGAACTTTTTCTTAATTGATTAAAAAAAAAATGTTTTTGTGAATTTTTTTTGATCGAGTCTATGAGTGCCGGAGGGGGAAGTACCCCCCCCCCTTCCCGGGAGAATCTCCGAATTTCTGGATTCCAAAAGTTGGCACGTCTGGAAAAGACCTATTAAACATCAAGCTATGTTATAATTTTACGCATTACGAACCTAATAATCATGTTTTAGAACAAAACAACAGAGAAAATGAACTGAAAAAGGAACATAGTTACAGAATATTCTGAACTTATAGTTACAGAATATTCTGAAGTTAAATACAGTATACTTAAAAAGTTCAGTCCTGTGATGATTTTTAAAAAAAATGTTTAATCGTAGTCTGCTCTCCTGACGAATGCCGTTTCTTCGCTACCAAGTCTCGCCATCTTTGTAGCAGCATTATGTCAATTCCTGTTGCTTCTGTAGCTTCTTCTTGTTGCTCAATGTATTTAATTTGCAGTTCTTAATGGCGATTGATGCGGTTGTGTTTTTTTTTATTGCGCGGTGGGACGTCGGATAAACTAGACTCTACTGTATATGTATCTACTGGCCCTCTGCCTGATATCAAGGTGCTTTGATGATGCCCAAATGGACGAAGACACGCAGTTCAGGGGGTTCTTTGGGTTCCTGTGGAATAGATGAAGAGGATCTCGAATAAGTACTTATTGAAAAACACGGTTGATGGCTTTTCAGAGAGCTTTCAATATATTTGTGTCGTCAAAGTAATCAGGTATTCAGTTACAGATTTATCAAATGAACGAAAATTCACGAATAATTTTTGGATGAATTTGACTTAAATTTATTTTATCAAGCGGTAAAGGATGTCGATGTTCGTTTGAAATTAGATTAGAGCAGCAAATGTAATTCCAGAAAAATGGAATAACGGGTAAAGTTAATATAGTCAAAAAGAGATATATTCTAATGGTAATATTACGTCAGGAAAAATTAAAGTTCAAACCGCTCAATAATGAAATTTTTCAATTTGCAATCTAGCAGTTTATAGTTTCCTCATCCCGATATCCAGCCATAACCAAGAATTTGGTTTCTGTATGTCCTCAAACACACACGTTACTCTAACCACCCTGACAGGTGTTTGATATTCATATGATGACCAGTAATTTCAAAATAGCAATAATATCTTATCTCTCATTATTATTCCTCCTACTTTATCTCTAAACTTGCCACCTTGACATCATATAAAAAACTGTAAACGAATGACATTGTTATAACATAAAAATAAAAATCTTCAACAGAAATATAAAGGTTCTGGTAGTATATCCAGATAAATATGATATTTTCTAAGAACTGTAGATACCCCAAATTGATAGTGACACGGCGCTATATATCATGTGAGAATCGCGGTAAAACAATAAGAAAGTGTCAAAAATTGAAACATCACACAAGTAATAACCGGAATTATTTTCGCGACACTATGTACTATATATACAAAAATATAGATTACAACTCTATACCATATTAATCACAGTCTAAAAAGAACACCCCCTAACGAGAACGATCCGTTAAATTGTTGATTACACGTGATCATCGTATGTAATCAATCATCATCAGTTAGAAAAATAATAGTGAATAGTCTCGACGAAGTATTGCAAGATTGAAAAAGATGCCATGTAATGGCATTGCAGTGGTGGATAGGGATATCCGTATATAAATATATATATTACGGTTAGAGAGAAGAAATGTTTTTGGAGACAGAAAAAAAGAAAATAATTTCAAATTCAAATCAATTTAAAATAAGAAAAAAAAAATTTCTCCAAGCTCGGATATTACATCCGAAAGAGGCATCAAAAGAAGAACCAAGATCTGATTTCTTTCAATAATTTCTCCGCAATCCCCCTTTCTTTAAAAGCAATTACAGTTTTTAAGACACGGGGAACAATTTGTGTCAGTTGAAGTGGCATTTAACTTTAATGCTTCTTGAGAGCCTAAGCCTTATATCCGACGACGACGCCCTTTTTTTTTTTCTTATTAATTCTCAAGAATTAATGCCGTATTATTTCCTTCAACAATGCAAATTAACAAAGGTTGAAATATTCCTCTTCAATAGTATAGGAGTTCTATTCTTATTCTCGAAAGTTTAAAAAAAACAAATGGAGATTTTTATGAGTTTTTTCTTTAATTTTTATTTTTACCAACGCGTTTTTTCACTTAAAATTTGGTAAAAATGTTGAGAATTGCTGAAAAAAAAATTACTTATAAGTGGAATCGTGCTTTTATCGAAAGAATTTAAACCAGGTAAACGAAAGAAATTTACACTTGATACAAAATATATTTAGGGCACGATATTTATTTTTTCGCAGAGACAGCACGGAAAGAGTTCAAATTCTAAAATTAAAGTAAGATACGAACAGGTACAGCGAAGAGGTCGGTAAATTCTGCTGGGATAGTAGCATCTTTGTAAAATTATAATTGAGGAAATATAAACATTGGACTTCTATACGGTCCCTAAACAAAAATTAGTTAAACTTGTGGCTCTTTTTATTAAATCGAAAGAAATATATCTTGTAACAATTGAATGAAAATTCGCTGAAATATCATTGAAATTCTTGATTTTTGCCACTTTTTACGTGTTAAAATAAGTGTCAGATATTTTTAAGACTTCGAAAAAACACAGAAAGTTGTAAACATCAAGTATTTCAATCACCTACCTCGACAAACTTTCATCCTAATGTTAAGTACAAATTTCAGTACAATAAAGAAAATTGAAAAATTGACTCTATTGGCATTTAAAAATTTTTTCGATTAAGTGCAGTATAATAACCAGGGCTTGTTTCTCGCATGAGCAAACGGACCATGTGCCGTGTGCCCACAAATTTTAAGGGTCCCCAAAATTTAAGAGTTTGTTCTGCATATTTACTTCCTCATCTTGTTGAATTTTGAACGTAAAAGGGAATAACCCTGATGAAGAAACAAAGCAAGAAAGTGCTACAGCATATTTCAGAATTTATTTTAATAGTAATTATTCATAATTGCTATATAATAATTAGAGATTATTATTATGCTATTATTATTGCTGTATAATAATTGCTATATAATAATTGCTATATAATAATTAGAGATTATTATTATGCTATTATTATTGCTGTATAATAATTGCTATATAGTAATTAGGAGTTTAGGCAAAATGTCATAGATTCTTTTTTTCCTATTTTTAAACCTTTTTGTGAATATGAACTTTTTGATTTTTTTTTCCTGCCGTAACTGCCTATTTAGACATAGTTTTATATTTATCAGTGAATTTTAGAGGCCATGTTCTGTATGACTAGGATATTTTAGGCAATAAAAACTTCAAAAGATTTGCTCATTTTAAAAATTTGAATTCTTAGGCCGGAATTATTACACAGTAAAAGTTGAAGAGCTTTTACAAAACTTGAAAAACAAACAATAAGCCTATAGGTTACATTCGCCCGAATGTAATCGATACGCTTATTAGTTGCATTTTACGTTTTATAAAAGAACTTTTATCAAACTTTTATAACGTATAGTCTCGGTTTTATTATAAATTCTTATCAAAAAGCCTCGCCCTTCCCAGTCCCATTTGAATGCAAATAGGTGTAATTGCCTGAGAGATAGACATCTGACAAAACAGTAATGTCAGCATAGAAGTGATTAGTTAAGATTTTTAATCTCTGTGCTGTAGAAAATTTTCAGATAGCGCAATCAACGTACCATCAAACTCATGTCGATATTGTAGGAGTTCTTATTAAAACATAATTACAATTATTCAAATTATTATTCTTCAATTTTTGTTAGCCTTATTTTGAATTTTCTAATTACATATTTAGTATTTGATCGAGTCACCTCCGACCCAAGTTTGAAGGGTCGCAAACACTTTTTTTTGGCATGATAGTATCAACTTTACTAATAATACAGATATTATAAACTAATAAAGAAAAATAGACGGTGTAACGGTAGCCAATTTTTATATCCTTATTATCTTAGTTTTTAGTTATTTTTCATTTTGTTCATTGATTATTAATACTTTTTTTCGTGCCTATTTTAAGCACTTTTAGTGATTTTTTGCCTGCCTATTTTCACAGTTTTTAGTGCCGGTTTCTTATAATAATACTCTGTAACTGTGACTCAAAAAACACTAGGCATGAAGGGTTCCCCAAAAATTTATGTTTGCCCATTGCCCGAGCTTATAAGGAACAGGCCCTGATAATAACTCTAATTGTTATTTATCCATCTATTATTATTTATCTATCTCGTTAGCATAGATCAATTTCACTATTTTTGTTTATTCTTCCCCCATTTCATTTTAGTTTTCGAATCGTAAAATTTTTATTCTTTACTAACATTCCTCCATGTCTAATATTTTCATCACAACCCGTTCAAACTTAAATTAATATATAGATTTATTGAACGTTGATCTATCAAATTAATATTATTCAACAATAAATACGCACTGTATATAACGGGATGCAACTTTGACGAGATTAAAAAAAGAAGGCTTCAACTTATTTCAATTTTCGTATAACTGACGTTTTTACTAAATAATGTTTTATTTTTTGTTTATTTATTTTTTTGTCCATGGCCCTTGTTAGAAATTCTTCTGCCTGCCTTCCACCTTCTTGTTTTCGAATGCTTGTCATTTTAATTAAATCTGAGCCCGTCGTCTAAAACAATTCGCGTTTTTCGTAAATTTCACGCTTTTTTTTTTAAATTCTTTGTTAAAGGGATGTGCTAGTTGAAAAAAAAAATTGTTGAAAAAATACATAACAATAAAAAAAATACCGGTTCGTTAAAAGGCATTTAACGTTTTCTTTCTAAAGTAAAGTACTTTATTTGTTTTCTAGTCATTTTTTTAGTAATCGTGTGTCCATAACGTTCTTTTTCAGAGAAGGGGAGAGAGAGATAGCCATTCGTGTTTAAAAGATATTTTTAACTTTGAGGAAATTTTAACACTTAAAAAAAATACAGAATTAACAACTTTTTAGGGGTTTTTTTTTTTTCTGAAGCTTATCAAGAAGTAAATATTTTCTTGTAGTCTCCAACGTTTTTCGTCAAGTCTTTTAATTGATTTGGAAAATCTTTCGTTTAAATTGACGTGGCTTGTTACCGTGCATTTTAATTTTTTTTTTTTTTTTTTTTTTTTTTGTGTTTAGAAAAAATTTAATTTTTTCACCGGTTTTCAGCTCATCTATTCTTCTTTCTAATCAATTTTTTTTAACGCGTTCCTGTTTTTTTTTCCCCCTCATTGAATATTCTTTTTTTTATGTGTCTTTTAGGAAGTATTTTAAAAATCATTGATTTCGTAAGCGATCGATATACATTTATTTTTTTTTTTCGAATTTAAATTTAAGTGGTTATAAACGAACGTGACGTGTTATGTATCACAAAATTGGCTTATGTGTGTGATAATATTTTTTTCGTTTAGTGGTGGATTTTGTTAGTTTTTTATTTATTTTTTTTTTCAGTTTAAAAAATGAACATTTTAGTTTTTAATTTTCTGATTATTTCAATTTTTTTTTCTTTCTGCAGACGGAAGCGAAGGAATTTCAGCAAGCAGGCCACAGAAATACTCAATGAGTATTTCTATTCTCATCTGAGCAATCCCTATCCGAGTGAAGAAGCGAAAGAGGAATTAGCCCGGAAGTGTGGTATAACAGTCTCACAGGTGAGTTTGAAAAATTTGAGAAAAATTACATTTTTTTGAAGTTATGGAGAATTTTGCTCTATTTTTGAATTTTGATAGATACTAAATGTAGAAAGTCTAGTAAAAGTCCGTTATAGCGACAGCTCACAATCACGAGGAAAATTGTCGTTATAACGGACGCTTCGTTTTAAGCAAATTTAAATTTTTTGCCCGGCCACAGGTTATAAAATTGTAGAATATTGCTACTTTATCTGCATTACAACGTCTTTTGAACCATTTCGTTGTGGTATTAGAATGAGTAGAATTTTAGTCATGAAATTTATTTTTGGTCTCTCAGCAGTTTATTCTCTGAGACATTTTTGAATAGAATTTTGAATTATCTTAGCGATTTAGTCGACCAACTAAGTAATTAAAATTTTTAATTAATATATCACTGCTCACTTTCATGTGTGTGTGGCTGTATGGACTCGTCAACATATTTCCGATAATTGGAAAGTTTTTAGCACGATTTTTTGTCGTTTTCGGACACGACTTTAAACTGTAAGTTGCGGTCCGTGGTTTCTTAGTCATTGGGAGAGGTAAAAGCCAAATGGAATCGTCACATATCCTATGTGTATAGAGGAGAAGCCTAAAAAAGGTAGAGGAGGTTAAAACAATTTGACTTCTCTGTGTTTATACTTTGTTCGAAGTACCTCAGAGTAATATTAACCAGGAGCATGTGCCATGACAAATGTCATCATGTTTGATTATTGAAGAGAGAGAAGGAAAAACTGGCATTTTTTTGAGAAGTTGTTGACGTTATGGCGAATATTTCCTAATTTTCAACTCGCTATAACCGAATATTTTTGTATCTTCAACATTAACTATTTGACAATCACTTGAAAATCGCTCGTTATAGCGAGATTCTCTTTATATTATAATTCGTACTCGTTATATCGAACTTTTACTGAATTATTTTTTTTGTGTGTGGAAACTTAAGATTTGAACCAGGATGATCTCTCATATTTTTTGATCATTAATTTGTAGTTTATACTATATGGATATTTTTAGAACAGTGAGTATATAGCTTGTTTCTGGCACGTTATTTGTTAAAGGAAAATGAAGCAATGTTGCTGTCAGTCATCGCTCGATTGGTCATACTTTCCCGCAATCACGTTCTGAATTTTTGTGACGTCAACTCGACTCACAATCTTATCATCTCCAGTCACTATACAGGAGATAGATGTCGTTCGCTGTGTTAGTCAAACATTGTGTTTTTGAACATTACCCATAGTTGCCGCTGTGTGTGTGTGTGTGCAAGCATCGCATCATTCTTCGTAGAGAAAACTTCCCAGAATATACCACGAACTACATCAAAAATCTACTCTTTTTTTCCCGTGTGTTGGCGATGTGTTCCTTCTCTATGGTATGTGGACAAGGTTAGGGGAAAAGCAACATCCAGTATTTCTCTTTTGCCAGTTTTGCGTCTCTCGCTAGTAACAAAACCCCCTCGCGCCCGATTTATTATACTTTAATAAGTTTGTCTTTCAAACCACGGAATGCCTTATAAATATTAATAAGGCTGTCTTGGGCGCATTTGATAAATTTTGGCCGCACCATCCGCTTACTTTCTTTTTTTTCCTTTCGCTCCGATACATTGCCTTTGCCACGGCGTTGCTCGCTTTGAAAAATGTGGAACGCGCAACTTCTCCTGGTTTTGTGTAAAAATGTCTTTGTAGGCACTCACTATATATTCAATATATACATATATATGAGTCTACGTACTTACTGTTGACGATATCACACGCACATCAGTTAATACTCGTAATGTGGAGTGTAAAATAGAGTACAGAATAATCCAGTATCTTACCTGAGAATTCTGTGTGGAGATGGTTTCATGGCCGTCGTTTAAATGAAATTCAATCACCCGACGCGTTTGAATACGCCTTTTATGTTTCGAATAAATAATAACTGATTATGAAACTCTCATCTCTCGCAAGAAGCTTGACATAATTGATGATCGGGATATCTTTGGTTTATCCACCCGATATTGAAATGATAATCCTTAAAAATTATAAATGTCTCGCATACAAGAGACATAGCATTTCACAAAATATTGACACAATTTAGTATTTGAATAGCTTTAAAAAATCATTTTTAATTCAGGAGACACTGGATAAACTCTCACGAGAAGGTAGGTTCCTGATTAATAGGTGACATTGAAATAGGTAGCCTATTAGCTCTAAAAAATATTTTATGTTAAGAAAATTTTGTATGTATTATATATATAATATTTTATGTGTGTGACTATGTTCATGATGCATTATTGAAAATTATTTTCGTTAATGGATGTAAACTGTTAGAGCGAACACGCAGCATATTCTGCGTAATTATGGTGTATCCCTTCGCAGTCTCATAATGTTTTTGAACAGAGAAGTTACAGCAGCCTTTGAACTAGTCGACTGCGGATGGATCTTGAAGCCTATGTGAGTATGCATCATAATACCACGGAGCAACGTGGTTCCCACTTTTTTTTCAGTCAGGGTTACCCATAACGCTTATGCTATTCATAACTATGAACTTTTACTTCAAAATAATTACTCAAAATGCAAGAAAAATTTCCAGTTTCGGAATCTATTAGGAAAATAATGAGAAGCTCTCACTTCCCCATTTTCAAGATTTTGGGAGTTCGCTGACCAGAAGTTGGGATTCGCTGTTGACCAAAGTTTTCTACGGCATTGGATCATTATAATAGTCCAAGATACTCATGTTCTTTGAGTCACAAAAAAAATTATTGCCGTACTCTATAAATTTCTCATTCCAGATCCGCCATGAGGATTTTATATTTAAAAAATACGGGAAGCGGAATATTTCTTATAATGTCACTTACTGCATCTAAATAGGCTGCAAAGATAGTTATTATTTCAAGAAACTTCTGATTTTTTTTTCGGCAGATATGGTTGGCATCGTGAATTTGCCCGTCGAGAAAGTGATGGTAATTATTTCTGTTACAGGTTTCAAATTGGTTTGGGAACAAGCGTATTCGATATAAAAAAAATATCGGCAAGGCCCAAGAAGAGGCGAACCTGTATGCTGCGAAAAAAGCAGGTATGTTGTACAGATTTTTTTTTTTTTCAAGTTTTATTTCTTTTTTTCTATTCCCTCACTAGCCTCATTAAATATGAACGGGGCTCTGACGTTGGCCATTAATAGGCATATCTCGTCTCTCACTTTCTCTATCCTTTTTCCATTATGAATCCCTACCTCTAAACTAAAAACTGGTTTGTCGGATAATTCTTTGATTGTGGAAAATATGTCCTATTGACTGCTTGTATGTGTTCGTTGAGTATCTTGTAAGTGGAATATACTGTTAGTATGTTTATAATGTCCATTTATGAGCTCTTTCTTTCATTAACTTCATGAAATCATGTGTGTGTGTGTGTGCGTTCCTTTTCAGCAATGAATTTAACTTTTTTTTAAATCAATATATTGAATTTGCTTCAGATTACAGCGTTTACCGAAACGGGTTTCCTCGAGGATTTCCAAAAAGCTGCTTTATGGTAATAGAAATTCCAGAGATGAAATTTGGTTTTTGTTTGTTGTGTATTGCTTGGTTTTTTTTTTCTTATCCATACCCTTACTTCTTATAGTAAACTTAGTTATGGTGAGTATTTATTTTATGTTAGAGTTCTGGTTCAAAACCTACAAGACATGTTCTTTACGAGAAGGTAAGAACAGAGATTTTGTCTTAAAAGTCCATCTAGGCCATTTGATGAATCATATTTTCTACGAAGGTTCCAAAAAGTGTTAAGTTTGTGTTCAAAATGGTTTGTATTTGTGTATTTTACGCTTTTTGAAAACTTCTCTGTTCAAACAACATAGTAACTGTGTATTATATATTTAGCGTGTGTGTATAAAGTGTGTTAGATTTCAACTTCTCAAATTTGTTTTGAATCATTGAAAATGCTGGAAATTTAGTACCTTTGATGATGGTGTAGTGAAAAACTGAAAAATTTTGTTTGCGTGAAATACCTTGATGATTAGTCAGTCTTGAAATGTTATGTGTGCTCTCGAAATGCGTGTTAAAATTTTATGCAAAAATTTGTTTTTATTTATTTGAATTTGGGCAAAATATTTTCAATGCAATTTATCGGTTGAATTCAGTCATGATTCAATTGTTGATCATAAATCTTTTTTTCCAGGTCTCGATTTGATTCGGGGCAGCCTCTCGTAGCAAATCCATCAGGCGTTTTTATTTTCTTTTATAGTATTCATTCTTTCACGATACAAACTGACGAATAAGATTGATATGTAATACGTTTTCAACAGATGATTCTACTGATGGACTTACGATAAATCATCCGTTCAATATACTTTCATTGTTATCAGAAATTTCAATTTTGAGCTTCTTTTAAAAGTTACATTTCTAAGAACATTATTTCAGGCCTAGGTGAACTCACGAACAGAAAAAAAAGTATTGTGTGGACGGTTTATTCTCTTAAATGGATTGTTGTTGGTGTGAAACTAAATGAAAGAGGTATTGAGGAAAAAGTCTTTCTTCGAAGTTAATCAATTCATTGATTTATTAGTCATGCTTTATCCGTTCGGTCGCTTTCATCCAAAGCAGCGTGAATAAATTATAAAAATGGAATTCATCAAATAAGCAATGGAAAAGAGAAAAAAATAATAATAATAGCGAGGAAAGCGCAAAAATCTCTTTTAGCTTAAGCGGCATTGTTACCCAAAATCACTATTTCATTTTTTTAATATTATTATTATTATTATTCTCGTTGTGTTCTTTATTTAGGGAGGATGAAGGAATTGTGTGCGTACACCCCAGAATCATTAATCATTTTAGAGACATTCTTGCTTTGCCATAAACATCTCCCCGCACAACTATTTCTAGGCCCGTGGAGTGACAATTTCGGGGTGTTATTGACCATAATTTTGAGATTATCAGACAAAAGCTGAAAGCAAATATACCGAAATGATGAAATTACTTCCTTGACGATTTCTGAACAAGATGAAAAATGATGCACGCGCTGCTGAAAAGACAAGAGCAATGAATGTATGTATAAATATGGGTACTGGAATTCCCTGCCCTTTTCGGTGTATCTCTTGTTTGGATGTGTTGCGAGGATGCTGGAATTGGTGGCTACTCGCCCTCTGAACGCCGACATTTGAATTATTTCTTTTGTCTAGGCGGGGAATGATGTGGTTTTTTTCGCCGATGTCTGCCATGTTCAGGCTTTTTTTATGTCTAGATCTGATATGATGTATAGCTTTTGTTATAGGTATCTGATCAAAATATGCAAAAATGTCCATGTCGACGGAATTTATTTTTTATTGGACTCCCGCTGAATTTTCTCACATAAGTTTATGAAGGAGTCAGGTTGCATGTTGACTTTTCTCTAAAAATCTCTACTACTTTTTTTTTTTAATTTCCATGTATGTAATTGCTATTACCTACTCGGGTACTGGAATTTACGATCGTATATTTTCTGGGGATCATTTTTAAAATATACGAAACTGCCACTGTCTGATGGACGATCTCGTGAGTTCAAGATCCTGCAATGCAACAACGATATGTTTATGGGGAAGTTAAATCGTCAAGATGAACATGATTGTTATCGAAAAATTGTGTCCGTAACTTTTCTCATTTTACACGAGTTTTGATATTTATGTCCGCCATCGTTTGCGGAAAATATATCGTTTCGGTACGGCAGCTGTGGTTTAGTAATTGTGCTCGGAAAAAATGTTTTTCGCCTGATGGGCTACGAAAAGAAATGACGTACCAATCCTCAGATATAGGTTACACATACTAGATGAGCTGCTCTTTCGTAGTTAGATAACTTCAACATCTGCAAATGTAAGTAGAGGATTCAGGGGTGACTTGGGCAGGAACCAAAAAAAAAAAAAAAATTCCAAAGAAGTAAGTGCTGGGGAAGTAGAGAGATCACGCACTATGCAATGAATGCATGCGTGTTGTCATACCCGATCCATTCCCACAAGCCATTGTTCGTTTTCATCTCGATAATGGCTGTCGAAAGAATTAGATCCAATCCGAATATATAGAAATATATAGATGCATGCGCACGCTGGGAAACTTGGGTGAAGATAGAATGAGGTTGTGGATGGTTGGTTGGTTGGGAATGGTACATAGTACCATGGGGCAAAGTATGGGAGGAACTGAACTGACTTTCTTCTTGATTGCTGCATCGGCGGGGAGGTTGTGTTCGTTTCTAGCTGGATGGATGTCTGCCTGCCTGATGACTGGCTCTCTCTCTTACCCGTCCACGTTATTTCCAGCTAGGAAATTGCTTGTCTGCCTAGGCTTGTCCTTCACTCACTGCGAGATAATGACAAAAAGCCGGAGATAGGGGGCCGTCATACATATTGATGCTAATTACTTTTAGGTTTGCGAGCTGTTATAATATTTATAATTTCCTTTTGTGTTTTGTTTCTTTGTCCTACACCAAAGCTCAACTCTCCGTGAGCGAATAACTGGAGAGAGAGAGAGAGAGACAATAGAGGTCTCTAATGTACTCACTGTTAAATTTTTATTCATACTCTCGTAGTTTCCATCATACAATTGCATTCCTTACGACCCTCTTGGATATATACCATTTTTGTCGATCACGTTATTTAATGGATTTATATTTCGGTATAAATGCTAGTTTGTGGCTTTGTAGTGTGTGAAGAGCTTCAACAGAAAGAGAAATTCAACAATTAAATCAGTTTAAACGGACGTTAGTTGTAAATTATTTTTTTCTATCCATCTTGTTAAGCAATTTGCTTATTCTAGCCTTAGTTTTTGTATTTGCGTGAGAGTTGGTTCACTTCTAAGACAACTAAGTCTTAAAAATTACTTATCCAGCTGTCTCCTTTCTCATAATTTTTTTTCTCATCACTTTCATTTCAAGTTGATCCTTAGGGTCTTATATTGCAGTGTTTCTCAAATTGTGCGTCGTGGCTCCTAAGGGTATCGTCAACCTTTGTTAGGGGCATCGTGATGAGCTGGAGATATCAATTTATATGGCTACTCTCTCTGTCTTCGAACTGGTTCGTTTAATAAGTGAAAATATCTATTAAATTATTCTGGGGAGCTGCCGATGAACCATGAATGGGACAAGGGAGCCGAGGGTGAAAAGAGAACCACTACTATATTGTACCACAGCTTTTACCGCCTTTCTGGACTTCCCCAGGTACTCCTAGAGGGTGACATCACCCAAATTTTGAGAGAGAAAGAGAAAGAGGCTACTACATATATTTTGGAACAATTTGAAAGCTTTAATGCTATCAAAATTGTCACTAAAGAATCGACATGTCTTAAAATGATAGTTATAATTGCAGAAGTAAGAACCCTCCAAAAAATAGTACTACAAATTTGCTATAGCTATGGTCAATTTCGAATTTGTTTCAGTGTTTACGAGATTTTTATATATAAATTTATTTTCAAAACCAATCTCTCTACCAGCTTGAGAATGAAAGAACAAAATAGTCTCGATTCATTTGAAAGTTTTAATTGACAATAATGCAATGATTTAACAAATCATAAAAAAAAACTGTGATGCTATGTGTCCACGTAACCACTCATCATCACTCATTTCAGTGTAAAATGCCACGATGATTCTAGAATTAATGTCTCTTCGCAATGGAACAAGATATGGATGATGTTTTTTATATATATTTTTTTTTTCTACATGGGAAAAACAGAGCGAAGAAGAGATGAATATGATGATCGCTATAATCCACGGTAGAATAGGTTGAGGATGGTGGACGTGGGGGGGGGTGGACCTATCTCGTTGCTGTGTACGTATGTGTATGTGTGGATGGAACCTAGCAACCTACAAGTTGCGAGGCCTTTCTTGCAGCCAAGTGCTTTGGTATTTCAGGAATTTAATATTAGTGGCCGGCTACTCGGGCAAGAAGATGTAGCTCGCATTCTTTTTATGTTTTTTATTGCCCTCCTATTCTCGCTCTCTCTTCTCTGCAGATACTCTGCTCGATTCCCTCACACGGACCCTCTCTCTGTAACTCTCTCTCAATGTTAGGCGACGAAGCGGGAAAGCAGAAAAATGTCTCCACTGCCGAGCTGCATTCCTTTGCTAGTTCCTAGCGCTCTCTCGGAGCGTCACTCACCAAACTAAAAAAAAAAAAATATATTTTATTATTATTATTATTATACATTTTTTTTAATAGTAGCTGGAGCTGCAATTTTCTTGGTGTCGTTCAGTGTGTAATCCCATTTTCCCTTATCTTGCCTAATTATTTGAAGGTCTGAAGCCGAGCCGTGGTGGTATAGTAACCCTTTTACCCTGAAAAAAGGCTTTTTCCCGTCATCTTAGCCGCTACCACCAACCATCCTCTCTTGTTGTCGAAACTCTTTTCTCTGGTAAGGAATTCATGTGTGTGTGTGTGTGTGTAGGATTAAGGAGAGCGTCGAATGGAATAGTTTCGAAGATATGAAGGGGAGTCCAACGAGTTTTTTTATTTTTCTATGTTCTCTGTTTCTTAACTAATTTTTTTTGTTTTTTTGTTTTTGTTTTCGGTGTTGTGTTATTACTATTAGATTCATTAAGTAATTTTTCAAGCTTTTCATGACCGACCTAGTAATTAACCTGTGAATAGTGAATGACGCTAATTTGCCATGCATCCTAATTTTCTTTTGATTGCGTCGTATACGAATAGCGATGTGATTGCATTTATCGGATTGGATAATAAAAGATAATTAATGCTTCTCCCCGTTAGCGCGATAGTTATTTATTACGATTCCTTGTCGATCGAAGTCGTTGCTAATGGAAAAGAACGAAATTTATGGTCTTCGATAGTGGTCAGGTCTTTGTTCGAAGCTTTTTTCTCTACATTCGTGTAAATTTTTGGGTTGTTTTTAATTTTTGGAAGTTTTTCAGAGGAAACAATTTTGTTTGTTTGTTTTCATTTTCTGTGGTATCTGGTGAGTTTTCGAGCGTCGATATACGAAAAAACTTTCTCACATCCTCGACATGGATTCCAAGTGAAAATTCTGAGAGAAATAGAAGTAAAATATAGCC
This sequence comes from Pholcus phalangioides, assembly GCF_987345545.1. Lineage (NCBI taxonomy): Eukaryota > Metazoa > Arthropoda > Arachnida > Araneae > Pholcidae > Pholcus > Pholcus phalangioides. The sequence continues at coordinate 12,753,535 of NW_028301625.1, read as the reverse complement.
ATACGAAACGAAGAGCGTGAAAGAATTTATTTATTTATTTATTTTTTTAGTTTGTTGGCTGGTGGTGGACCTCCTCAAGATCTTTGTGGACCTGCTTTGTACTAAAGAAAAACGAAAAGAAAAAGTTTTGTAACTTCTTATCTGTGCTGGCATTTGACAGGCAAGAAAGTTTGTGAGAAATGTTGGCGGGCCAGTAGTAGAAAGAAACATCGGTTTGCGAGGGAATGAACATCCGTTCTACCCGCAAAGAATGGGGCACAAATTCTAGTGACGAGAAGTCCGGACATTTTCAAGAGACTACAAAAGGAGTTTTCTCAGCAATCCTTTCCGTGGCGAACAACTTCCACAAGCTCAGAATGAGGTGGGGAAAATGAGGTTCGAGTCCCGGCAAGAATTCCAAGAAACCTTGCATTCATCTCGATTAAAATATCTCAAATCTCTCTTCTATTTCTTTTACTCTTTCTCTTTTTCACGAGATCCAGAGAAGAGAGATAAAAATAAAATAAAAATGTAGAATAGTCAGAGATAATCACATTTACTTTCTTCGCGCGTCTATGAATTCCTTTTTTACTGAGTTTTAGCATTTTTAATGCACGTTATTGTTGAATATGTCGCCGAAGAAGGGTTTTTTTTCTTTTCCTTTGCCTTGTATCTTTCATTTTTCTTCGCACTTCTTTTCTTAAGTTGTTCCAAGGACTTTGTTAGGACTTCCGGGTGAAATATTCCAAAAATATAATAGAACGTGTCCCGACGTACTGTACACGAAGGAGTTGGGTTGTACTAAAATTCTAAATCAAATCAAAGAAATGGTTGTTGGTCGGGGCGATGGAGATATATATATATATGTATAGGAAGGAAGCGGTGAATTTCGAATTCATTTGCTTGGCTAATTTTGATTGCCCTCTTTTCCCGGCTCTTGTAGAGCCAGAGGAATTCGAATTGATGGGAGTCACATCTCATCAACTGTGTTATCAAAGGAAAGCACCAAGAATGGAAGAGTGGGATATATATATCCTATCCTATGCTTGCGCTTCTTGTCTTCAACGCTATTTGCATTTGTGGCCGTAAGCGCTACGGTATTCGACAAAAAATGTATGTATATATATATAGCAGGGGTAGAGAAATTTGAATTTTCTTTCAGAACTTTGTTTGAAATTAGACTTTTGAGGAAGAACTATATCTCTGCAAAATCGCGTATGTGTTGAACACCGTCATCTTTTGTGTGAGAAATTTTAGTTTCAGTATTCTATGAATATTTCGTCCGTATTTTGACGACACTAAATCCCAGCTGTGAATTAGACATGGGGTGACTGATTTTCAAAATGAAAATAGAAGGATTGTTGTGTTATGGCAAAAATTTGTAAATATAATCGAGGTGTGAATCCTGCATTAATTGATCGGATAGTTTATAATTCAAGTATGCAGAAAAAGTAATTGCCGATATTGCCTTCTGTCATTCATTACAGTAGTTATCTTCAAACGATGTGCCGCTCTTTTCCTCTTGCTTTTTTTTCAACATAGTTTTTCATTCAGAGAAAAGATCCAAGACTGCTTACTGTTCATCCAATAAATCTGTTTTCTTCTTTATTTTCACGACTCAAAATTATTATTCATCACGACTCAAAACAAGATATAGCGTCGTCCAATATGGCACCGTGAAGGTTCAGGGTGCAGCAAAATATTTCGAGGATAAACTTTCATAGGACGTAATCATAAAGCCGTGGTTCTCAATCGATGAGTAACGGCACTGCTAGGGTAAAGAGATCTAATAGGGCTTATTTGAAATACTTTTTCACTGAATTATTTTTTTCGTAATTTAACGTGTGAATTATTGACATTTTTACAGCTAAATTGTGCTAATCGAATTTAGAATAATTACGCTATAAACGGAGTTGACTGTCTAACCAGCTAGCTCAGTAAAATCTAGGAGCCACTTAGACGGTCAAAACATCACGCAACTAAATAGAAAAACTTTTTATTTTCTTAATTTTGAGATGTTGATGAAGGTTCTTTCATTCTCTTCGACGCCAAAACATTTTTTGACAATGCTTCTGCCTTTAGCTGACCACATGAAATATTCTTGACCGTATTCATGAGATAAAAATATTATTTGCGCATTCCATATCAATGGCCGCTTATAATATAAATCGAAAAATTAAACAACAACGATTGATTATGAGAAATGTGAACGTATTTGAAGATCAATACAGGAGACAAGGGAATCCAAAAAAAATTAATCAAAACAAGGAGAATTGGTCATCTTAATTAGACATAAGATATATCTCTCAATATTAATAATCAAATTTATATCACTCGGATATCTCCAATGAAAGTAATGGATATCAAGAAATATTAGTTTAAAAAAAATATCAAATCGATCATCCAAATGATCATTAGCGATCGTTTCTACAAGATTGTACAAAAAAAAGGGGGAAAAAAAAGATAAAGACACGGTTCGGGTATCGTATTTTATCGAAAAATTCGAAAGACATAGTTTAATTAAGTAAAAATCTCTCTCCTTTTTTGTTAAATTTCAAGTAAAAAGACAGGAAAAAAATCTCGTACGAAATCGAAGAAGGACTCGCTCAAGATGATTGACAACTTCTCCTATTTGCTAGTGCTTTTAAATATACAGAACGAGAAGTTTAATAATAAAAACAAAAAAAACAAAAATGAAAATAATATATATATATATATAAGAAATTAATTTCTTCCGTCTGAAGATAAGAAAATACAATTAAGATGAGAGAAAAAAAAATTCTTATTTTATTTTATTTCTTGGAATGTGGATCAAGAGCAAAGGGAAAAAAACAAGATGTGGAGATAGAATTTTTTTTTTTTTTAAGGGAAACAGAATAAGAAGGTAATGAGAATAAAAAATCTCGATGCCTCTGGTTTTTAATCTGGTAAATTGTTAGTGCTTGTGTTGATGCTGCTGTTGTGTCAGTGCGTCACATTTGTCAGTCGAACTTCTTGACTTGAATGTCCGGAATGAGATGGAATGAACGATAGCTTGGCGTCGCTTTCTCATTGCTTAGAGTGCCTGCTTTAAAGGCATTCTTCTTATTTCTTATTCTTCTTCTCAACAACCAACTAAGAAATAAAATATAAAGGAGAAAAAAAATAATAGAAGAAACGAATATAGCACGTAAACGGTTAAAAGCTTATTGAAGAAATCGAAAAATAGAACTTTTCTATTTATTTATTTTTTTTTTTTGTTTCTTTTTTTTTTTTCTCGAATTGATTTCTTATAATATTTTTATTTTATCTGGAAATCAGGACGACTGTGAAACGTATCTCATATAACGCTTGTCGCTTTCGTCTTTTAGGTTAGGATTATTTTGTACTGGGTGTCCTGTAAGTCCTTATTTTGGTCTTTATCTCATCAACTGTTCGTCGTAGAGGCATGGTTCTAATTAAAACGGTGCTAATTCAATGGTTCTAATTCAAAATGTGTTCAGAAATCATTCTGTATCAGTTTCGAGAATAAAAATACAAATGTGCTATAAAATAAAGAAAATCTAAGTTTTTAACGGTCCCTCTGTCTTCTAATTTCCAATTTGAGAGTTGTTTCCCTGTTTCTCCTGAGGTCAACAAAAAGCATTCCTTGTTTCTGAGTGCAATATTCGCTGAGTTATCTGCATTCCAAATTTAGAGAACAGCATAAATGAGGGAAAGAAGTATCGTCCGATAGTTTATACCGTTCTTTCCCAACTTTTCTCCGATTTTGAACTCAAATATATCAGCGAATATTGCACTTGGAAACGTGAAATTTTTTTTGTTGCCTCAGGAAAGACTGGACAACAACTTTCTAATTTTAAATTAGAGGACGGGGCACCGTATAAAAATTTAGATTTTTATTTTTGTTTTATGACGCACTGTATTTTTACTCTCGAACCTGGTGCAGAATGATTTCTGAGCACATTCTGAGCATTTTTGTTAAATTAGAAATATACGACGAACGGTCTATGAGATAGAGAATTAGGACTTACATGACACCCTGTATATATTATTTTGGCTGGGATTTTTTTTTATCATTCTATGTATCTGATGAGTGTTAATCTCGTTTTAGAAATTTTTCTTGATTGCAATTTATTCATTGAGTAAATTGAGTGTGTCTTTGATGAAATATTATTGTGTGTGTGTGGTTTTTTTGGTTTCGGTTTTGTATTTGGTTATTGGATGAAGTCGATTAGTTATGATTCGTATTTGACGAATATTTTCTTCTCTTTGATAGATTACATCAATGACTGTTATTCCCCACCGTCTGCGGCAGGTTCCTCGCCCTACAGCTTAGGTCCTTCTTCTCAGGGGCAAATGATGAGCCCTCCACCTGGTCCAGCAACGCCGCAAGATTCTATGTATAACATGTCTATGAACGGTAGCGACTCTTACTCCTCTATGGGGGCAAATGTGCAGTCTCAGGTAAAATTCCTATGCATTTAAATAATTGCTATTTGTCGTTCTCTAATGGTGTGTTTTTCAACCTTTCTGAACTCAAGGACCTGTAGAATGCCTGAATCAATTCGATAACCACTAACATGGGCTAACGGAGCACGTGCTCAGAGCCAACAGCAAAGGACCCCAAAACTGGCTGCCTTCCCTATTTTAAACACGGGCTTATATCAGTGCCGTCTTAACGCATGGGCCCACCAGGGCCTCACAATAATGAGAACTAGTTGAAACTTTTGAGAATTTGCCTTTCCCTGTCTATGCCTCTGCCTCAAACAATACTATATATAAGTTGCCCAAAAAACTCATATTCGCCCAGGACCCTATTTTATAAGAAACAGGCTCTAACTAACATCAAAAGTTGTATGATCAAGTGTTCCGAAATTTATGGGACAGGATAAATCACAAAAAATACTGGAATGCCTGTGTATTTTTATCCGTTCCGACTTTTTTTATCAGTTGACCCGTTTTTTTTTCAACGGATCCTATTTGAATTTGTAATTTTTACTAGAATCTTGAATGAAGATAATTTTCATAATTTAGAAATTATATGATTATGGCTATAGACATAAATATTTGTTTCATAGTCATGTTCGACATTTTTTCTATGAACTACATTTCAATTCACCGCGAATTCCAGTTGCCCTTCATTTTCCGGTAATTAGGGATTTTTAGCCATTTCAGCAATTGATGATTTTACCGACTTATGGCAACGTTTTGGTTGGCAAATCCTAATTTTTCGTACTTTTTATTGATTGAATATGGTCACCTAGTCACATAATGAATGTTTTTCTCGTTGAAGTACATCGGTAGCCCATTCCCATGTTAAGAATCACCATTTTACTCATTTTTCTCGATGAGATATATTAACCCTAATATGGAGGGAAAAATCTAATTTTTATTTGAACCCGTAAAGTATGCTACTGGTATTAATCGAATAATTTTTCATTCATTCAGAATTGAATTATCAAGTCTTGTCTGCGGAACACCTGTGCCATCGTCGCAGACCACATTTCGTCCGCGGACCATAGATTGAGAAACGCGGTTCCAGATTAGCTTTTATACAGCAAAAGTAGCCTTGTTTTGCTTTGACTATCATCTGAATCGATTTACCTGATGCATGAATGGAAATCCAGGAAAAGCATCGGTCTTTTCCTCTTGTTGTTTTTTTCCCACGTAGTTTTTCATTAAGAGAAAAGATCCAAGACCGCTTACTGTTCATCCAGTAAATCTGTTTTCTTCTTTATTTTTCTTGGAAGAAAGAGTTCCTCAGTCAATGTTATGCTCCATTCCCCAAGGGTTGAAGCTCCCGCCATTGTAATCGGTTCCTGCTGAACCAATAGCATTGGTATGATTGGTTTCCTATAAAAGGCGAATGGTTCTTGGCTAATTTCTTTGTGGCTTTAGTAGTGTTTTCTGTACGTTGTTTTCTCTTTTTTTGGTGAATCAGGGGTATCTATGTTCGTTTTGCTCATTTCCATGACCATTATTATGTATACTGAATCGGATTTCGAAGCAACAACTGAAAGTTAGAACAGGGATCTTCAACCTTTCTCGAGTCGTGAACATTGCCTAGGCTTATCATTAGAGCCCGGATTATATGCACTAAAAAACCATGAAATATGCACTAAAAAATCATGAAATATTAACTAAAAAACGATGAAATATGCACTAAAAAACCAGGAAATATGCACCAAGAAACGATGAAAAATGCACTAAAAAACGCTGAAAAATGCACTAAAAACGCTGAAAAATGCCGATATATACATACTTAGAATCATCCGATTTAAAAAAATCATAATTATTCAGCTTTTAATCTGTTTTAATCAAATAACGTATAGGTGGAAAGAGGGAAATCTCTAATTTCACTCAGTTGCCGACAGGTTGCGTTGACGCTCTTCCTTCGGTCGCCACTTCAGTGTTTGCCAAGATTTCGACTGCACAATAGAAATCGTTTTGTGTTCTAAGCTTTCCGAAGTGTGAGTCCGTAACAATTGTCCATCGTGCTTTTCATCGACAATACCTTGGTGTTGAACTTCCTACCGCTCAGAACATTAGGCGATTGTATAAACAATTCCCAGACAAGGGTTGTCTGTGTGAAGGGAAATGCCCTGGCCGTCCCCGCATGTCAGACGAAAATGTGGAGCACATCCGACAGAGTTTCGCACGTACTCCACAGAAATCCACTCCCAATGGATGCAAACGTGCTTGCAAAAGTTTGGGACGAATTTGACTACCGTATAGACATATGCTGTGCATCCCAAGGTGAACATATTGAGCACCTTTAATTTGGTTAGTAAAAAAACTTTATGATTAGCCATGTAATATAAAATTAATCTTAAGTGTGTATGTGTTCAATATTTTTCGTAATATACGCATTTCAAACCGGGTGATTCTTTTTGAAACACCCTGTATTATACAGTACCATGAAATCAAAAATATGTGAGAAAAATGAAAACGAATCCATCTATATATAATATCATATGCTGAAGTATGGCACCGAAGATTAAAAGTATTCACAAAAATAAAAAATATACACTTCAAAGTGTCGAAAAAGGAAAAAAATCATAAAAATTGCAGAAATATGAATTTAAAAATGCTAAAATATGAATTTAAAAATGCTAAAATATGAATTTAAAAATGCTAAAATATGAATTTAAAAATGCTAAAATATGAATTTAAAAATGCTAAAATATGAATTTAAAAATGCTAAAATATGAATTTAAAAATGCTAAAATATGAATTTAAAATATGAATTTAAAAATGCTAAAATATGCCTTAAAAATTCTTCAATATGCCCAAAAGGGCATGTATAATTATACTAAGAGATATACGTAAAATGAAAAAAAAATGCGATCTTTAAATGTGCCGCTTAGTTCATTTTCACAAAATTAAGCTTTAAGGCCGCGTTCCACATCATATCACTCCGAGGGTTACATTAGGTGCTCGGGCCATGAGTTGAGCTTGTATGTCTTACTGCAACGTTTAGATACGTATGTTTGAAACCATTGTTAGTGTGCGGCTGAAGTTGGTTTTCGCGAATGCGAGCCGATCTCCCCGTTAAAAAGTCTCGCCACAGAGAGCAGCAGGCTTACAAGCGGTACAAATATTCAATCATTACATTTCAGTCACTTCCCTTCTGAAATATAGATGGCTGCGCTGAAAAATCATACACAACACTAGATACGCACTGAGACTATTAGGTACACACACTTACACTTCCGGCACAACTCACTATATAGTAAATTGCCCACGGCGATAGACCTGAGTTGTGCTCAGTTTGAAAAAAAGAAAGAAAGCTTGAAAAACCTGCATTAATCGTGATTCTTGAATGCAATTTTCACGGGTTATATTTGCAGGGTGCAATTTTGAAATGTTGATCAAGTGCTCTCGTGCACGAAATCTGGCACGAGCATTGAGCTCTCTTGGTGTTTGAGGTCTCACCCATGGTGCTCGCGAGCAACAGGTTGAAGATGGCCGAGTTAGAACTTGGTTAGTTTGCGGGTAGATATCGTTGGTTGGTTTGCGTTTTGGTTCTAAGCTTTGAGTTTTGGATCAGTTTTACTTTTGGAGGTCTTTGCTTCCGCCTCTCATTCGGTAACCGTCTTCGGGATTCGCTTATTGAATTAGATTCCAGCAAAAAGTCCTTCTGGAGAAAATGTCATTTCGATTTTTTTTTTTTCCTTATTTTTTTGTGTGTCCCGTTTTCTTCTTCCCTCGAAATACACACACACACACGGTCTCTTCAAATTAGGCTTCTTTTTATCCGAATGCGGGGGGTTTAAGAAAAGTGGGACTTCTTTTTTCATTATAGTAACAAGCTCTGCCAAAAATTGTTTTCTTGCATGTCTTGTCAAATCTAAAGCCTTTTGTTGTCGTTTTTTGTTTTTTTTTATCTTTTGTTCTTTATTTAACTACTTGTAGGTCGTAGTTGATTTGTTGCGGAAGGAAGGCTTCTTCCCCTCTCTCTGTGTGTCTCTCGACTGTTCGCTACCAATTTTCTTAAGTCGTTTTCTCCGGTTTTGCTCCCGTTTAAGACAAATTTATTTTATCCAAAAATCTTTTTTTTTTGTTTTAATAATTTTTTTATCCTTTAAAAAAAGGGAAAAATTTTATATCTTTTTGTAGGTAAAAAAAGTAATCGGCTTTTATGTAGGTTGAACAGTATTTAGTCTTTGGGATTTTATTGCGATTCGAACTTTGTTTCCTTTCCATGCTATAAAGTGTGGTTCGTCTCTCTTTTTTTTTTTTTTAACAACAAAAAAATTCTCATGGCTAATTTTTTTCATATTTTTCAGTTTTAGGTTGGTAGTCTGGTAGGTTGCATTTATTTTTGTGCCTATGATGTTGTTGAGACGGCCGTGGCTGTAGCCTAATAACCATCGACGATATGAGTAGGTTGAGGCAGCTTGATGACAATTTTTGAAATGAGTTTTTGACTACAGTATATGAGAAACGAAAGTTTATAGAAAGCTATATGAAGCTTTTGGAGTTTCCTAATTTTGTCTTGCAGTTAGTTCCGGTTAATTCTCTATCTTCTGTATTTTGTACTATCGTTGGTCGCCATTACTGTACAAAACAGTTTTCCAACGCTTGCTCGCGCGGAACCCTTGATGATTACAGGTCTGTTCTACGGAACCCAAATAGACATAAATACTTCTACACACAATATAGATTTTTTTGTTACAATGCCAATAAAAAATTTTTCATTTTTTGATACCGTGAACGCCCAGGAAAAACTATCGTGGAACACCTTGCTATACAACAGTGTTTTTCAATTTGAACATAACCCAGGACATCTTGGTCAAAGAAGAACCAAGTACCCCCAGGCTATACACACCTACATATATAAACGCAACATTGTTTTTTATCGTATGTATTTTACTTCCTTGACATAAGAGAACAAATTTTACTTTAATTTTATATGGTCATTTGTTTTGGCGCAGTTTAACCTGGTTGGTCCTTGTGCGAAGAAAACCAAAATTCAATCCATTCCCTAAGCTATTCCTTAGCTGTACGCTTCATTTTCATTCTGATGTCTGCTTTGTTTTGAAACATATCCCATAGACTCCCCTTAGCAACCGTACCACCTTTTGAAAACCAATTCTTATAACAATTGTTGTTTTAGCTAAAACATTAATAAATCTACAGATTCTGTTCGATCTAATAAGAACTTTTAAATGAACTCCCGAACGAGAGAGAAAATCCAACTACTGTACTATCTCGTAGTAATTTTCCCAATCCTGATACATCATACTCAAAGCTGTAATTTGCAGAAATTGTTGAAAGATAACACCTCGTACTGTTTCGTTTTACGCTATCATTAATAAGAGTTTGTTTTTATATTGTTACTTTTTTATTCAGAACTAAAGCTCACTTTCTGTCAAGAGGAGCTCGCGAAATGTTCCAAAGAGTTGACAAATTCCATTTAATCCTTGTCAATAATAAAAGAACAACACAAAAAAAATAAATAAAAACAGTACACCAGCCGCTTTTACACCGAGACGTAATTGGAGAAATCTTCTCAGTTATTTTCATTTGCTGTATATTTTTTTTTTCTTTTCCCTCTCGTTTCTGTTTTTCTTTCTGGGAAATGAAATAAAAGAGAGAGAACTTGCTTTTCCAGGACTGCGTCGACAGGAAATCAAACCAATAATTCCCGATCGAAGCTAAAGAAATCAATCCAGTAGCTAGTTTTCCCGCGGACCAAGTTTCTTAATCACTCATTTCGACCGTCGTCAATTCTTTCTTATTTCTTGTTGGATTTCTTTTTCGTCCACCATCTCCAATGGCTACTCTCTTTCCTCTTCTCTTATACCCTTCGATACAACATATACAAGAACATTGGATGGATACAAACCCACGGGAAAGTTGCCAGTAAACGAGAAAAAAAAATTCAATTTGGAGAAAGGTCGATGTTTAGATGTTCCTATTTGTCCTGACAGGTTTCTCTTAACGAATTTGGTTTCCCGATTTACGTCGGAATCAACTTTGTTAAATGGAAACAACCCTTAAAAATAATAAATAAATAAAATAATAATAAAGATTGTTCCACGGGTTTTTCTTTCTCCTCTTGTGCATTGTCACATAAAATCAGGATGAACTGCGCATCAATCAATCTCTCTATGAGCTTGTCAAATGGACTTGACATTGGTAGTGTTTGTTAGTGTGTGTATATGTCCTTCAGAGTATGCACCTTGTTCTAACTTGTACCGTGTCGTGTATGGGTTGATACGAACTCGTTCTTTTACCTGTGGTATTGTATGCAAAGACCTTCGTGAGAAGTCGTGTAACTTAATGTATTAAAATGAGGCTTTAGAATACTTTTTTTAGACAGTGATGTCTATATTTATGGTTTCTTTCTCTGTCACTTGTCTTAGGCAAACGCATTGAGGCACGTCATTTCTCAAACTGCTGGTTACGGTGATGGGATGCCGCCGCCATCTTCAGCTTCATCTATATACGACCCCGGCATGCATCAGGTTAGTATTCATTCCCGTATAATACGAGTATTCAAATTTTTGGTTCAAAATGACAGTAATGAAAATTCATATACAATGGAAAAAATATCTCAGAAAAAATAAATTTATCCAATGATATAGGGCTTCTCTGACTTGAAGCCCTGGGCCCCGTTTGAGCCCACCCGTTTAGACACCACTGTGTAAATCTAGGTACCGCAGTATGATTTGTTGACCCTCGAGCTTCATGGATTTTTTTTTGTTTTGTCAGTAATGCCTAACAAGTAATTACAATGTCCGAATCAAGCCAGGACTGCCTTAACAAGTTTGGAATCTCGAGACTCAAATATTTTGGGGACTGTTTAACAGTGCCGTCTTAACGCATGGGCCCACTCGGGCACGGCCCCGGGGCTTCATAAAAATGAGATCCCTTTGAAATTTTTGAGAGTGAAGTGTATATTTGCCAGAGGGAGGGTGTCTGAAAAACCACTTGGCCGGGGGCCCCACGATGGTCTTAAGACGGCCCTGCTTTTGAATTTTGATTTCATATACTTTAGAGGAAAAACAGCATCTTAAAAAAGCAACAGAAAAATGCTGGAAAAAAAGATCGCACAAAATTATTTGTACACTAAAAACCATAATGTAAATTCCGGATGAATAAAATCTTCAATAATTGAAGGTTCTTTTATTACTTGAGCCTATTACATAGCCTTCTCCACAAGGACTTCTTCGAGAGGTATATACACCTTGCATAATTATGAGGTCCTGACCATGGAGCCCAAGTCAGTTCCAACTGATAGGCATAAATTTATAGTCAGGACTCATCACACACTTTTCCATTTGATCAACGTTGATATTTTACTGTATACCATATTTACCTGCATACAATTTAAATTTGTTATTGTAAATTTCATACCGCAGCTTATTATATCTGCAGTTTTTCTGAGTAGTAAGAATAGAAAAAGTTTTAAAAGATAAATTTGGGAAAGAATAATTTTTAGAAGATTTATAGATGGATTACAAACGCAAGTAGAAAAATTGATATATTTTTCCTAAAACGCGACCAGAAGCCTTTCATTTCTATTCACTATTAATGAATGAAATTTTTATACTGGATTATAAGCAGATATTTTTTCTCTGAATAGTGAAATTATGTTTTGCGAATTATTGGATTGGATTTCGACATAATTCGCATAAGGGCCTTTAAATTTCTGTGGATTACATATAGCAAATTCAATAATTTCCAAGACGGCAAATAGGGCTTGAAATTTTGGATATCAAACATTTTGGTCAATTTAATGTGTTTAATATTATTATAAAGGGTGTCTCAGCACCAGGTTTACAAACTTCTAGGAGGGGATAGGGTACGCCGAGACGACTCATAATCACATAACAATGCATGGTTGGAAATGCTTCTCTGATGGGGTAGGGTACACAGAAAACACCAGAAATGAAAGGACACCACGTAAGTGAACACAACATGGGTTTTAATAATAAATGTGCATCGTAAAAGTGACGGAGGTCAAAGGTGTTCAAGCGCCAGCCATGAGCTGGGATGCGGGTCTCACATCTCACAGGCGCATCGAATTTCAAACATTCTGGAAGATTCCGGGCATGTCTAAGACTTCCCTGCAATGCAGGCAACAAGTTCCTCGGTGCTGTCAACAGGGGTGTCATACACCAATGTTTTTGATATGCCACCGGTTTGGGGACTCCTAATCAAGGCATGATAGATCGGGCGATCCAGCATGCCAATGCACCAAATGCCCGGAACCACCGCTTTCTTATATAACGCCATCTAATGCTTCAGGGAAGCATATCCGACCCTGCATTGCATGTGATTCCGAGTCGTCAAGGTGCACTCCTAACCCTTCCTAGAAGTTTGTCAACCTGGTGCCGAGACACTCTGTACATATTTAAGCTAATTATTTAAAATTATATTTAAGCTAATTATATTCATTTTATTTTTCATTTCAGACTTCCGAACTTCACCCATAGTAAAGCTGAGCACTAGCAGCCAGGCAATCTGTGTACAGAATGGTCTGATTAAGGCCTACCAAAAAATAAAGAAAAAAAAAGATAAATAAAAAAAGAAAAATAAAATGAAACAAGGGCTTCAATCAATATACGTTTTGTTCTCATACCTCAAAAAAAAAAAGATTTACAAAATAAAAACACCATGTATCATTATTAAAAATTGGAAAGAAAGGAAAGAAAAATGATGGAAAAACGGACAATTTTCACGACATTATGGGTATATATGTGTATATAAAAACTCTGATGGAACGTTTTACATGATTATATATATAAATAATATACCCGGTCGTTGTACTGTGAAAGAACACAAAAATATCTGAAAAGAAGAAAAAATGGAAAATTTAAAAAAAAAAAACTGGAAAGTGTGTGTGTACAGGAATTCAGCGTTTAAGAAAAAAACATAAAAAAAATAATATGTAGACAGAATAATTGTGCTTTAAAAAATCCAGATTTCGTGATTTTTGATGAACATCCCGTGGTGTTGAATTTTTTTTTTTTTTTTTTTTTGTTCATGTTCATGTGTCAGTGAGAGACATTGTCAAGATGAATAACAGATGGGGAAGATCATGCAAGACATGAAACGCTATGTGTTTTCGTGTGTGCGTGTGTGTTGTGTGTTTTCTTTTATCATTTGTATGCGGTGAATCTTCCTCTTCTGGTAATGAAAAATCATGTTATATCAAAAAAGGCTGATGATGACGATGATGATCATGATGATGATAATAATGATGATATGTTTACCTGCTTTTTTGCATTTCCTTCGAAGAAACTCGTAGCTGCGGTGTGTTTGTTATATTATTATTTTTTTCCTCGTAATTTAAATTTCCTCAGTGAATATTTTTAATTATTTTTCTTTCATGCCGTCGACATCTGTGAGAAATTGATGACGTCTAGTGTTTCAATCGAGAAAATTTTAATTTTTTTAATACCCAATCATTACATTGTTTTTTTGTTTTTTTTCAATTTCAATGTAAATTAACACTCCGATATGACGTCATAGGCCGATTTATCAAACGCAGCGACACCTGTCGAAGCAAGTGTCGGAAAGAATCACATTTTTTAAGAAAAAGCACAAGATTGTGTATAAAAAAAAAACTTAAAATTTTTTGATTGTTCTTATTTTTTGTCCCTGAAAAAAAAAAAAATTGTCCCAAAGATTTAAGATTTGTGTCCGTTGTTTATTATCATTTTCATCTTGAAATTGTTTATAACGAATGAATGGACGTTGTCGCTGGACAGAAACTGTGTTGTCCAGCGGGTGCAAGAAGGAATGGCCAGCCAGATCTGTTATTAAAATGTATCCATTTACTTTACAAGTGAAAAATACAAAAACTTTTTTCAAACTTTGGTCAATTTTCACGACTGAAATAATTTTTTTTTAGTCTTTATTTTATTTCCGAATTTTGGCAAAGTTGCGTGCTCAACATATACATATTATATATATATAAAGATTAAATATATATATATAAATATTATACATAATATATATGGCAGTCTAAAATAAAATTTATAATTTTTCTCTCCCCTGAAAAGACTGCATTTCACCGTTTTTTAGTTTGTATAAATATTTAATTTTTTTATAGTGCTTAATTTAAATATTTAAATAAATACACACATGGGGAGTAAATTTTACTGTTTTAAAATTTAAATAATTTATAAACTCCAGTTTGATCGCGTTTGCTCTATCAAGTCATAATTTTTTAAAATATAAAATTTTTAAATAAATTTCTGAATTCATAATATTCATAAGAGAGATATTTTTTTCAGATAATATAAAATACCGGTGAAATTTTCTAATTTTTTTTCATGTTTTAGACAATTTGTAACCGTTAAATTAACTAATTAATTGAAACTGATTGGCTGTAGAATTTTATCATTTCGCTCGTATAAATGTGAAATAATTCAAGAAAACTGGAGGGTATATATAAATATATAAATCTTCATATAATAAATTAATTAATATTTTAAATAATCGTCATGAATATAAGGATCATTAACCCATTATATGCCAAAACTCCAATGTTGAAAAATTATTCAACTTTTTCAAAAAAAAAACCATTTTGTGATAACATTGTGGAAATATGAAAGGAAAACTGCTTCTCGGAAAAAAAAGTTTTATTAAATTAAAAATTCTAATTATATTAATTTTTTTTGTTAATCATTAAAATTTTTTAAATATTTTTATTCAGTGTGAAACTTTTTAAACTAAAAATCAAATCAAAACTAAAAATTCCACAGCTGAGAAAGAAGAGAAAACAATCGTCCCAAAAAAGGGACAATGGTAAATAATGGGTTAATTAATTAAATGGTGATTAAAATAATTAAAATTAATAAATGAATTTGAATTAATTTATTTCTCCCCATATGTCTCTCAGAAAAATTTCATCAGGTGGAAATATTGTATTATTATCAAATCATTACCATGATGGTGATGATAATGACAAAGCTGTGTAAAAATAATGATGATAAAAAATTTTTAATTTGAATTTAAAAAAAAACAGAAGGATGACAGAAAAGGAAAAATCTCTCGGAAATGGTTTGTTGCAATTCCACGTTTCAGTGAGCTTAGAGCAAGTGTATTTTATTTCGAATGATTTTGATGTACATTGGAGGCGTTGTTCGAAATTCGTACCGTTGTTACTACTTTAGTAAAATAAAAGCTGAATTATATAAATAGTGACTTTTCTCCTCATTGACTTTTTCCATCTATGTACTGCATACAATGGACTATCCGGCGCAATGTGGCGGGAGGGCGGTCTGGATAACAGAAAACCGAGTAGGCCGGAGTTCTATAAATACAATACTGGCTTCCTACCCCCCACCCTATACCATCAAAAACATATTTTTTTATGCC
Organism: Pholcus phalangioides; assembly: GCF_987345545.1. Classification (NCBI taxonomy): domain Eukaryota; kingdom Metazoa; phylum Arthropoda; class Arachnida; order Araneae; family Pholcidae; genus Pholcus; species Pholcus phalangioides. The sequence continues at coordinate 12,737,734 of NW_028301625.1, read as the reverse complement.
TAAACCCGCTGTTATTCATATTTTCTGACCTCGAAGTACAAGAGTGTACTTAATAAATGTTTGTTATGTACTTCTGAACTGTTCTGTTTTAAAAATTTAGTACAGAAAAAGGAAGTCCGGGAATAAAAATATTGCACAAGATAAACTTTATCTTACTTAATCGCATTAAACATAAAATCATGTACACTGTACAGCTGTGTTTTTCAACGGACCCGTAGGTCCGTGGGATCATTTTCATTCATTATTATTGCATGAAGGACATATTTAGTGATGTGAAATTGTATTTTACTCTATTTCAATTTTTTATAATATGCAAATTATAAAACACAACACATTATAGATTTCATGGGGAAGCAGCTCGAAAATTGATATTCGCTACGGGGAGACCGTGATTCTTTGACCTATAGGTTTTACTACTTCAAAAATGTTGGGAAATGTGGTGCCGCACACTACAAATACACACACTTTCAAAATGAACAAAACATAGGCTATGTTCTGGCAAAAATTATTCAAACTTATTTTGCTGTTCATTGGTAAATGATTACACAAATGTGAAAAGGTAATATAGTTCATTAATGTAATTATTGTGTTTTTAAACTAGGCCGGATAGTCGAGAATCTACTGCATTTAAAATAAATAAATATATATATATTTTTTTTTGGATCATTATCACCGAAGTAAGTTGGATTTGATGCCCGAGAGAGAGATTAAAAGGCCATTTAAACTTACAGTTATTAAACTATCCGTCTGTAGACAATAATAATTTATTTTAAATCCCTTCTCCCTGTCTCATTTGATGCGTGTTAAATTTAATTAGCACAATTTACGAAGCTTTCCTCCCGTCTCCATTCACCTTTTAAGTTAAAGGCCAGACAGAGAAAGAGAGAGACCCCCGTGTGGAGGAGCTAAAGCTCTAGCTCTACAGGTCCATCACGAAGCTCGTTCCGATTCGACTTTTGTGGCTCCATCTATCGGTTGAAAGAAGCTATATTTGATGAATGGTGATTTATTTGGAAGAGAGCACGTTTTCTCATATTGAATCTATTAATTTATCAGATTGTGAATTTTTAGAATTGTACTAAATTTGATTTTAGCCTGCCAGGCTTTACGTCCCCAGCGAAAATTCTTCCTATTCAGATTCAGACTGAGTTTTTTGTCAAGTGAATTAGACTTATGCTAAAAGTTTAATTAACTTGATTTGAATATCGGTCATTTAATTTTTTGTTTCTAATTTTTGAGAGTGATTCTTTTCATTTATGATTCTCTAAAATTGGCCTCTATTTTATATATTTCCTATAAAAATATATTTTTTTCTTTTTGAACGCGCGTGAATGTTTAGAATCCATTTATGAAATTTTTTGAGAGTCAATTCCATTAGGAGAGAAAAATTATAAGAAAGTCGGTGAGAGAGAGAACGAAAATTTGCCATGAAGTGCATTTTTGAATTTTCAAATGGGTATTTTGAATATTTCCTGCGCCTGTGTTAGAATTGAATTTTTGTTCTACTTGCATTAGAGAGAGAGAGAAATACTATATTTTTAATATATTTTAATATAAGCTGCTGCCAACGATTATTTTTTTTTTATGCTGAGATTTTCCATTAAAAATCCTCTCTTCTGAAAACTTTTTGTCAGAAAAGGAAACTTTTTTTTAACAATATTTGTTCAAATGTCTTTAAAATTTGTTTCTCTTTGCACTGTAGTGTCATAAGTTTTAATTGGAGTTTCTCTTATTAAAATGATTTCAAACAACTTTATGACATAAATTTATGTAAATTGTGGTGATTTTTGCAAAAGTTTAATCCGAATTAAAATTCGAAAACAAAATTAAAAACCTAAAAGCTTACAAAAGTATTCATAAAATTAAAGAAAAAACTTTAATGCCTAAAAAGTGAATAGAAAGTTTTTAATGTTCCTTAATTAAAGACAATTGATTTTTCTCATGTGGTAATTCATCGACCCCTCCCCCCTAAAATTTTTATCAACTTGATTTGAATATTGGTAATTAATTGATGGTTTTATATATCACTTTTCTAGTTTCTTAAGTTTTTGTTTTCATTCCTAATACCCTAAAGAAAAAATTGATAGTTTTTATTATATATTTCTTAAAAATACAATACCGTTTTTCATGTTTAAAAGCATAAATATTCAGAATACATTAATAAAATTTTTTTAGGATTAATTTTCTGTTAGGAGAGTGAAAAAAAAAATTTCCAATTCCATAACTGAGTAATGATCAATGTTCAAATTATTTCTGTTCACTCGGTATACATCAACATACATCCAGCAAGTACATGTTTTTCATACTGAACAAGGTGCATGAGCTTCACCTCATTTGGGTCTGGAATTTTCATCAATTCTGGAATTATTTCTCTCATTGATTCTGAATTTTCATCTTCAATTCTAGGACCTTTTCTCTCATTAATTCTGAATTTTCATCTTCAATTCTAGGACCTTTTCTCTCATTAATTCTCGATTTTCATCAATTCTGGGATTTTTTTTCCTTTCATTAATCTGAATTTTCATTGGTGAGTAGATATTTTTCAGCATTCCTGTATATTCCGCGATAATGTATGAATCTTTGGATACTCGATTCCCCCTTAAACCTCAAAAATATATAAAATCGGGACTAAAGAGCCCTGAAATTATTTTCGCACCGGGCCTCGCGTGTTATAAGGGGCGGCCTTGCTATTAAGAAATCACCTCTCTGAACGGTCGGTTTTCTGATGGCCCTCTTAGACCAAGGTAAAAAATCAATCTATGTTGACTTCTTATTCCTGAAACACGTTATACCTCGTAACCTATAATTTGATACCGACTTGTTTCAGTTGATACATCCACTTCATTATTAAACTCGTATAAGTACTCGCATTCCCATAATACAGTGGACATAATCCTCGCTCGTCATCGGGTCCCTGACCCAATCTCTCTCTCTTTCTCACTCACTTACTCACTCAAAAAGGCCTATAATCGTATTTATACCCATTTTTTACTTTTTTTTTCTTTTATAGCAAAAGAAAAAGGAGAATAGTACAGTCAGTATGTCCATTTTCTGTAGATGATATCACCACCCCACACAGTTGTTTCACCACCATCGACCATTGTTTCTGTAGTTGCCAAGGCCCCGTTGCTAGGAGGGACTTCCCTGTGCTAGGTGTTGCGGAAACGTTGCATATACAGTCACAAGCGGTCGAAGCCTTCAGACGTTTTCTGATTACAAAGTTTTTTTGTTTTTTTTTTTGACCAACCACCACCCATTCCATATCCATAACATTGCTATCTCAATGCCTACCATGTTTAGTTGTGACTACTCTTCTACCTTGCCTACCTTGCAGCCAATTTTCGAAAATTGAGGCCCTCCCTCTTTTCCTCTCTTATTCTATGTTTTTCCAATAGAGCCGCCCTTAGGGGTGTGCGACAGGTGCGGTAACAACGGGCTCCGCGTTTTTGGGCAGTCACACTTACCGTAATGATAATTTCTTTCGTAAATTCGGAATTTTCGTGAATGAAATGGAATTTGAATTTTCGTGAATTAATTGGAATTCGAATTTTCGCGAATTGAATGGAATTCGAATTTTCGCGAATTAAATGGAATTCGAATTTTCGCGAATTAAATGGAATTCGAATTTTCGCGAATTACATGGAATTCGAATTTTCGTGGATTCTGGAATTCTAAATTTTCGTGAATTCAGGAATTCTGAATTTTCATCAATTCTGGAAGCATGTCTTTCGTGTTTATTCTGGTTTTTTTTTTTTTCAGAATTTCCATCCCTGGAATTATTTCTTTCATTTATTTTAAATTTTCATCAATTCTAGAAATATTTATTTTTATTTATTCTGAATTTTTTTATAAATTATTTTTTTCATTTATTCTGAATTTTTTTATAAATTATTTTTTTCATTTATTCTGAATTTTTTTATAAATTATTTTTTTCATTTATTCTGAATTTTTTTATAAATTATTTTTTTCATTTATTCTGAATTTTTTTATAAATTATTTTTTTCATTTATTCTGAATTTTTTTATAAATTATTTTTTTCATTTATTCTGAATTTTTTTATAAATTATTTTTTTCCTTTATTCTGAATTTTTATCAATTCTTGAAATATTTTTTCTTAATTCTGTTTTTTTCTGAATTTTCTTCAGGTCTGGAATTATTTCTTCAATTTATTTTGAATTTTCTTCAATTCCAGAATTTCGAATTTAGATCAATTATGGAGCTATTTCTTTCATTCCTTCAGAATCTTCCTCAATTCTAGAAGAGTTTCGTTCATTTATTCTGAATGTTCATCAGGTCTGGAATTATTTGTTACTATAATTTTTATCAGGTCTGAAATTATATGTCTTATTTATTCTGAATTTTCATGGGTGCTGTGTGTGGGATTATCTCTGTGAATTATTTTTCTTATTTTTGATTCATCGATTCTGGATTTACATTAGTTTTCAGGCAATTTCTTTCATTAGGTTTCAATTTCGAAGTTATTTCTTTCATCAATTGTTATTATTTTTCCAGTAAGAAATTTTTATTAATTTTTTTTGTTAATTCACATTTAATTGTGTCCATATTTTTTGTGTGGAAATTTTCCAGCATTTTGGATGTGTCGATTCGCCCTTTCCTACAGAATATATAAAATCTGGTCAAAAGAGGGTTCCGAAATTACTAAGACGCCTCTGGCCCCGTTATTATTTTCGTACCGGGCCCCCGCATCTGGTAAGGGCGGCCCTGCTTTTGAATCTACGTTTTGAGTTCTGCTGTTCGATTGGTTGGGAATTAGAGTCTTTCTTCATTATTATTATTCCAATACTTATGTTTTTCTATGTTTGGGTTTTTTTTTCTGCAATGGCTATGTTGGAACTGGTTCTACGTTCAACTCTGGTTGAAGACCATTATTTCATCCTATACATAGAATTTTAACATGGGGTTACGTTTATTCGCCAAGATCATTATTACGTCACTGAAAGACGGGGCGGGACTGAAGAGGCAAGGGGCTCGAAATGCTTTAGTAGGTAAATGTGATAAATCGGTTATTATGCAATAATCGTCAATCGTCTCCATAGGTTTGATAAATTTACCACTTTTACCGGCTATTATGCACAATTCTAAATAATACTCGAGAATCGTTGGTAAATTTGATTAAATGCTAAAAAAAATTATTTTTATTGGTGATTATACATATAATATCCAAACGTACCTTGATCGCTTTTACCGGTGATTATGCATAATCGACTTCAGGGGTACTGAAATCCCTTTAAATCGGGGTAGGTCAAACATTCTAGACTCATTTGGGAATTTTTTTTTTCAAATTCATCAATTACACGAGGGTATTGTGCATAATCGAGGATATTATCATAAAGCGATAAATTTAAACTTTTTGTCAAATTAACTAGGTACGCTGAGGTGTTATGTATAACCACCTGTAAAAATTATAATTCTTGTAGTATTTATCAAATTTACTACCGATTCTTCGGTATTATGCATGATCACCGCTAAAAATGACAGATTTATTAAACTTACGGAGACGATTCCCGTGACCCCCTTGTCTTATCCAGGGCACACTTCTAATGAAAAAGCGAGACTTTTCATATTATTGTATTGATTTTTCGAACAAATTGATATTGACGAAGAACATAGGTATAATATAACACATCTTATGTCTACGACGAATTTCATGAGTAAGGTCAACTCCTGATTCAGTGAGAGTTTTGGGTAGGAGGGCATTTTATGCAGTGCCCTATCACCTGCATCGGCCCTCGGGCAAAAATATGTTCTGCAGAGCCCCTTAAAGATGTTATCTGGATATAACAGCTCAAGTATTTACTAATTCTCGCAAATCATGGTCAGCAGCTTATTCATGGGGGGCTTAGTTCAGAGGGGTTGCAAATTTGAGGAATGAGTGGCCAAGAAAATCAGTATAGTGGGAAAAGGGCGGCGAAATTTGTATAACCCTCATTTTTACTGCCTCTGCCCAAGGAGCCATGGACTAGGTCAGTAAGTGACCAAAAGAGTGACCTAGTAAGTTTACAAACACGTGAGTGAGTAAAAGAGTGACTTAGAGCATGAGCAATAACGTGAGTGAACGTGAAAAAGCATATAATGGACCAGACGAGTGACCATGGAACGTGTGCAAGTATGTGAGGGGCCAAAACAGTGTGCAAACATATGAGTGGCCTAAACAGCGTCCAAACATATGAGTGGCCTAAACAATGTGTAAACATGTATGACCAAAATAGTGTGCAAGCATGTGCGTGACCAAAACGATATGCAAACATGCGAGTGATTTTAGAGAGACAGTGTACTTGCAAGAGTGAGGGAGGGAGAGGTGATGTGGGCTATATAGCACAGTGTGGGTAATTCGAGGAAAGAGTAGTCAAGAAAATTAGACTAGAATGCGAGAAGGGCGGCAACATTTTTGTAGCCTTTAGGCGGCAAAACCATACATGCACATCTGATCATGGTACCAGAGGTGATCATGTACCCCCCCCCCCCCATTTATATCATGGCAGGCCCATAACTAGGCTGAGCCAACCGGGACACTGCTCCGAGCCGAATGGGAGAGAGGAAGCGCTCACAAATAATATACACTTATTTTACAACCTTTTCAAAGGCCTCAAGTTAAAGTCTTCCCAAGTTCCCCCCCCCCCCAAAAAAAAATCGACGCTACGAAAATGCTGCGGAAACGTTGCATATACAGTCACAAGCTGTCGAAGCCTTCAGACATTTTCTTATTACAAAGCTTTTTTTTTTGACCAACCACTACCCATTCCATATCCATAACATTGCTATCCCAATGCCTACCATGTATAGTTGTGACTACCCTTCTACCTTGATTTGCCTTACCTACTTTGCAGCCAATTTTCGAGAATGAGGCCCTCTCCGTCTCTCTCTGTTACTCCGTCTTTCGAATGTACGTTTTGAGTTCTGTTCTGCAATTGGTTGGGAATTAGAAGAGTCTTCCTTTATTATTATTATTCCAATGCTCGTGTTTTTCTATATATGTGGTGGTTTTTTTTCTGCAATGCCATGTTGGAACTGGTTCTAGTTTCAACTCTGGTTGAAGACCATTCCCCCGGTTCAGAGGTCGCTCAGCGGGAGGTGGAGCCTTTTTTTCTTGCAATTTTTTTTTTTTTTTTTTTTTTTTTTATTCTCATTGCTTTTGTAGAATGGATTCGACTGCGTGTTTCTCGTGTTAATCTCACTTCTCGGTACCATGGAATGGTTTAGGTTCTAGCAGTTTCAATTACGTTTCTTTTCGTGATCATGTACGTATTATTGAGCCGTTTTTTACGGCCTCCCCTTTCCTTTTTTTCTCCCTTAACTACAGTGGAACCTCGTTTATACGTCGCACAGTTATACGACTTTCACATTTATACGACGTAGAGCTTCGGTCTCAATTGGTTTCTATACATTTTAATGTTACATTTATTCATTTATATTCTACGCAAAATCTCAATTGTTCGACGCTTTCACTTCGACTCGAACTCTGAATCTTTTTTTAAAAAAAACGTTATTTATATCCATCAAATACTTGAAATGTCTGTAGACCGAGCGTGTTCAACCTTTAGGAGAGTGCGGGCCATTTCATTGATTTGAAGTGTGTCACGGGCCACTGAATTAAATGATCCGAAACAGCGCCGCTCAAGTCAGTGGTTCTCAAACTTTTGTCACCCGCGACTCCCCAGAATAGTTTGGTAGATATTTTCCCATGTAAAAGAACCACTTCAAAGCATAAATAGATTTGTGCACCACAAATAGATACCTCCAGTTCACCACTACACCCTTGACTAAGGTTGGCGACGCCCCTGGGAGCTGCGACGTACACTTTGAGAAACACTGACGTAAGGGATTTGTAAATGGGCCGCGTGCTGCTTGAGTGCTCAGGAAATGTGCCGCGGGTAACTCAAGTAGTCTGGAAATGTGCCTTGTATCACTCAAGGGATCTGGGACTGATTCTTTTGAATGATCTTTAAATGTGCCACGAATAACTTTGGCGCTCTGGAACTTTGACACGGTGATATATAAATAGGCTGCGGGTCACTTAAGTGATCTGGAACTGCCACAGATCACTCAAGTGAACTGGAACTGCCACAAATAAATATGTCGCGAGTCACCTAAGTGATCTGAAAATATGTCGCGAGCATAGGCGGAGATAGACTGAGGGCACGGTCATTTTTGCTGGGGTCATGACGATGATTATGTCAATTCATATATACATATATACTTTAGGTCAGTCGATTCCACCCTTTACGCTTGGGGGGCCAATGCCCCTCACGCCTTCCCCCCCCCCGTATCTCCACCCACGGTCGCGAGTTACCTAAGTAATCTGAAAATATGCCGCGAGACATTTTGCCGTGTGATCTGGAACTGCGCTGCGGATCACTTACGTGATCTGAAAATGTCCCCTCCCCCTAGTTTTACAAAATTAAGTTTGATATCGCGGGCCACATTTGGCCCACGGGCCATGGGCTGAGCATATACGCTATAGACAGTAAAAGAATCAAACACATAGAATTTATGAAAATATTCAGATAAACTCAATGAATATTTTGTATGTCTGTTGGGAGGAGGAGAAGGTCCTGCATTTCAAAGGAATCTCAGTTATGCGACTTGCTCATTTATACGACGTTTTGATCCAATCACTAGCACGTCGTATAAACGAGGTTCCACTGTACCACCTAAAAAAAAAGCGTATGAAATATCCTTTAGCCCCGACCTCCATTTCCCAATTCCATTCCACCTTCATTGAGCCTCTTAAAAAACGTGATGGTTAGTGATAACTAGCACTTTTTCGGCAGACAAATAAATAAAAATGTCTGAAAATCGTTCTTATTATATGTATTTCCTAAAATTTATTTCGTTTTTAAAAAAAGCATTGAGTACACTGAAAGATGTAATTATCGTGAAATTTTTAGTTCTCTAATTGAGTAACGATCGATATTTTCCCCCATTCATTCGACCAAATTATTTCTGTAAATTGAATTTGCTTCAATGATAGGAATTATTCATACATATATAAGCGATGATTCACTAGAAAATCCTTTAAAAGTCGAAAAAAAAAACGGAAATATTTTGTGTTTTAGAAAATGGGAAATGACTCGGAACAAGCCTTAAAAAAAAAAAGTGGAAAAAAAAAATCGACATAATCGAACATTTAAAAGTGAAAAAGCAGGGTCTTGTATATTTTCTAAATATTATATGAAAAGAAACATTATACATATTTAAAGGAAAATTCCATTCGACATGCTGATGTTCCGGATACGATGTGAATTCATTTCCACCCCATATCATGTCTTTAAAATCTCTAGTTTCGGTTTCCCCTTTTCAGAAATGTTTATTCGTTTTTAATGTTCTTTTTCTCGGCAAACGATTATTTTCAAAGGACATGAATATACTAGAGTTCATTTTAATTTTTAATGTATATTTTATTTCCCACAGAGAGAGAGAGAGAGAAAAAAAAAACTTTTTAGGTATTTTTAGATACGCGTCATTTCTTTCCAACATCTATTTTTTTTCTTAAATCTCCTCTAATGTTGGAGAATATTCACTGTTTTTGTAGTTGAAAATTTTTAGGGGGTCGGGGGGGGGCCTTTTATAGAAATCTTCGATATACCGTGATCCGGGCTACTTTGCACCTCGAGAGGTAACTTTGCACCAATCTTGAAAAAAGATTCAACGTTGCTTGGCGGCTATTCTAATGAAATTTTCCAAACGGTTTTGATTTTTCCCGATAGGAGACATTATCAACTCATGTATTTGAGTTAGTGATGCATCTGCTATTTCGGATATCGTTTGCTTAACATATCATATCTGTGTTAGTTGATTTTACCTGGAATTTTTGTCAAGAAAAAATTTCATTTTTCATTTTCGCGATCTTGGTTTCCCGTGCTTTCCTACGGGAAAAATCCCCTTCCGTCAAGGAAGATTTAAAATTCACTACAGGCACTCAATTTTTTTTTTCCTCAAATACTATGAATATTTTTATGCAATTTAACGAGACCATTTAGAATTTTAATTGTTGGGTTTTTTTTCTCGAATTTTAACATCAACAAAACGTATAGCTTTATAAAAAATCACTGAAATTTACTCCTACTTTGTGCCATAAAATTTCTTTAAATAATTTTAATAAGAAATCCCCTCGAATTAAAATATGTGATATCTTAGTGTTGAGAGACACACAGTTTCAAGACATTTGAACAAGTGATGAAAAAATGTTCCTTATCTACAGAAAAGAGCATTTTAATAGGAAACATTTGCATATATAATGCCTGCCTGCAGTTTATATTAAAATATGTTAAAAAAATACTTCTTGTGCAGGTAAAACAAAAACTCGAACACACAACGCAGAAAATTTTATAGTATTTAAAGATTGAAAAATTCGAAAATGTGCCTTTGTGAAAATTTGCGTGCGCCAACCCCCTTAATTAGAAAGTAAATGCTGTTTACTTATAAGTAGAAACTAGTTGTC